>NC_042615.1:731398756-731682143 GCF_901001135.1 Rhinatrema bivittatum | reverse complement strand
CAGCTGCCAGCTCCAGTTCACCTTCGCTCGTGGTGGTGGGCAGCCTCCTCCATCCCCGAGCGCCTGCAGCCACCTCTCCCGCTTCTGACTCCTGCACGGTTCCTCCTGGCGTCTGGCAGGCCTCCCCGCGCGGGACATGGAGTGATGCTGACGCCCTGCTTCCTCTGGGCTCCAGCTTAGGCGCGCGCACACACAACTTGCTCTCTTTTAAAGGGGTAGCGGCTGGAAAGTAGCCCATGGCCCCAGATGATGACATCACCGGGGCCATGGGACATCACCTCTGTATAAAAGGCAGGGCCCAGCCATTTGTTCCCTGCCTTGGCAACAGGTCTCCACGTTTGTTCATGGTTCATGGTTCATGGATTCTTTGCCTGCTCCACGGTTGCTCGTTCCTGTTTCTGTCCTTGTCTCGTTCCTGTCTTTAGTACCTGTCCTCATTCCTGGTTCCTGCCCCTGTGTGTCTCCTCATCTTCTCCTCATTCCTCGGACTGATTCTCTGGTATTGACCCCTGCATTGTCTGGACCACGCTTGGACTGATTCTCTGGTATTGACACCTGCATTGCCTGGACCACGCTTGGACTGATTCTCTGGTATTGACCCCTGCATTGCCTGGACTATGCTTGGACTGATTCTTCGGTATTTGATCTCCGCATTGTCTGACCACGTCCGACCTATCTCCCGGCTCCGACCCTAGCTCTGTTCCTGGTACTGTGCCTTCCTGCTGCCTGCCCTGACTCTAGCTTGCCTTGGACTCTCCTGTCCTCTACGGACCTGGCCTCTCAGGCTTTGGCCTATCTTTACCTGGACATCCCCTGTCTCCCTTTGTTCCTGTTGGCATCTAGGTCTTTGGAACCCTGCCTCATTTGGACCATCCTTGGCCTTCCAACACCTCTGCTGGTTTCTGGCATACCATTGTCTACACCAACTGGGAGTCATCTCATGAAGGCCCACCTAAATCAAGCCAGCCTCGGCACCTAAGGGGAACATGGGCTGGTATTAGTGAAGCTCCAGTCGGCCTCCGTCTCCTAGCCTGCTCCTCCACCTGACAGTGGGGACCCGTAGAGTTTGCCCTGCGGGTAGCGCAAACCCCACCTTTGGCCAAGGGTCCACCATCAGCGCAACAGATTGCCATGGCCATGGATTCGGCAGAGCCTTCCGCCCTTCAGGCCATTCCTGGCCAGGCCTTGAAGATACAAGAACAGCAGCTGTTCTTAGAGACATTGGCATCTTCTATCGAACGTCTTCACGCTCGAATGTATACTCACGCAAGCGTCACAGCTCTGACATCTGCACTAATCAGCCTGCAGCCTCAGCTACCAGGTCTTTGCTGGCCCTACCCACGCCACCCCGTCTCAACAGAGATCCTCGTCTTTGCAGAGGGTTTATTAACCAGTGTTATATGCAGTTTGCTCTGCAACCTTCCATCTTCCAGGATGAACTAACAAAGGTGACTTTTATTCTTTCTCATTTGGAAGGTAAGGCATTGGCATGGGCTTCTCACATGGGAGTGCTCAGATTCTCTCCTGCAAAAATGTTCACATTTCGTGACCGTCTTCCGTAGGACCTTCGATGATCCTGGCAGGCAGGCTGTGGCCAGTACCCAACTCTTACGTTTACAACAGGGTCAGAGTCCTCTCAATGACTACACCATTGAGTTTCGGACTCTAGCCACTGAACCGGCATGGCAAGAGGATTGTCTCCAAGCTATTTACTTAGGCGGTCTTTCATCCCAATTGAAAGACGAACTTGCAACTTGAGAACTTCCATCCTCTTTGGAGGACTTAATCGACTTGACAGGCCGGATTAATCACCGCCTCCAGGAACGTCACCATGAAGGTTGGACACCCCAATGTGTTGCTTTGGAGTAATCTCGCTCTCCTCCCACAACGAAGCCCACTAGCAGTGGGGTTCAGTCTACCATCAAGTCAGAGGAACCTATGCAACTGGGTCGTGGGTGCCTTACTCCAGAGGAATGGCTCCGACTGAGGGACTCTGGCTTGTTCCTGTATTGCGGGGCTTCCGGCCACTGCCTCCAGACTTGTTCTATCCGTCTGGGAAACTCCTGGGCCTAAGTTCAGTTGGGGTCCCGAACTTAGGTACTACTACTCCGGCCCCTCAGTTATCCTTGCCAGTCACATTAACCTGGAACTCCCATCCTTTCCCAACCTTGGCTCTAGTTGACTCTGGAGCAGGAGGGAGTTTTATCCTGAAAGACATGGTACATCTTTTAGGCATACCAACTCGTGCCATACAAGTCCCTTTGCGGATCGCCTCCATACACAGTCAACCACTACCTGGGTGGATCTCTCAGATTACAGCACCTGTTCGGCTACTCACTGGTGCCCTCCACAAGGAGGAACTTCTTGTGTTGGAGAAATCCATTCATCCTATAGTCCTGGGATTGCATGGCTCCAGCATCACTCCCCCCAGTTTGACTGGGGAGCCTTGCAGCTCACCAAATGGAGTCCTGCTTGTTGCCAACAATGTTTGAAGAAGATGGAGCCCTCATCTGCAGTTCCTCTCGCAGTAGCCATTTCTGGTCTTCCGCCTTTGAGGATGTCTTCTCTAAACAAAATGCAGATATCCTTCTGCCTCTGTATGTTTGATTGACCTACTAACCAAGGGGTACGACCTATCCGTTATCTTTACCTGAAACCCGAGCCATGAGTGAATATATCCAGGAAAATTTAGCTAAGGGGTTTATCCGACCATCCACCTCGCCTGCAGGAGCAGGTTTTACTTCGTCAAGAAGTAGGATGGGTCATTAAGACCTTGTATTGACTACTGTGGGCTAAATGCTATCACCCATAAGGATCGGTACCCATTACCCTTGATCTCTGAACTGTTTGACCCCTACAAGGCGCAACCGTGTTTACCAAACTCAACCTGAGGGATGCCTACAGTCTAGTTCGTATTTGCCCAGAGGACATCTGGAAAACAGCATTTAACACAAGAGACGGGCATTAAGAATACTTATGCCCTTCAGACTGCAGTGCCCCCACAGTATTTCATCGAATGATGAACAAGAACTTTCGCAGCCTCTTATACACCAAGGTCATCACATATCTGGATGATATCTCCATCTTCTCAAAGGAACTGGATTCCCATCGGGCTGATGCTTCAACGGCTTCCTGAAAATCACATGTTTGCCAAATTGGATAAATGCTTATTTAAGAAGTCCAGTTTGCCATTCTTGGTATACATCATCTCTCGATGGGGTTTTACCATGGACCCTAGAAAGCTAAAGGGTATCTGCGACTGGCCCCCAACCAGTAGGCCTACGGGCACTTCAAGATTTCTTGTATTTACCAATTACGACCATCATTTTATAGCAAATTACTCTGTGTTGGCCGCACCCCTCACGGCCATGACTGGAAAGGGCAGCGGTACAAGAAATTGGTCACCAGAAGCCCTGGCTGCCTTCCAGAATCTTAAGGATGCCTTCTTTTCTGGACTTGGTCTGCGCTATCTGGATTTCAAGTCGCCCATTCATCATCGAGGTCGATGCCTTGGCTATTGGTGCTGGGGCAGTCCAAAATCAGCACTCCACTCGAGGGACTCTTCTACCTTGTTCCGTTTACTCCCATAAGTTCTCCAGTACTGAACAGAATTACAGTACTGGGAAATGGGAATTGCTGGCCATTAAGCTTGCCCTCGAGGAGTGGCGCCCCTGGTTGAAGGGCATGCAGCACAAATTCACCACCTTATACCAACCACAAGAATCTCGAACACCTTCGACATGCCCAGCATCTTAATGCTCAACAGGCCCACTGGGCTTCGTTTTTCTCTCGATTTGATTTCGAGCTCCTATACCGTCTGGTGGAGAAGAACCTCCAAGCGGATGCCCTGTCTCATTCTTTTGATCCTGATGGCATTCAAGAAGAACCCAGCCATATAATTGATCCTGCTTGCTTCACTCTTTCTGCCACTTTCACCGTCCCAGCCGGAAAAACTATTGTGCCTCATTGATTCCGCGAGAGGGTCATTCACTGGGCGCATGACTCTAAACTTGCTGGTCATCCTGGGCACGCCCAGACCTTGGGGCTACTACAACGATTCTACTGGTGGCCTACTATTGTATCTGACACCCTTGCTTATGTGGATTCTTGTGTCACCTGCGCCCAGCAGAAGCCTCCAGTTGGCCATCCTTGGGGCTTACTCCAGCCATTGCCTGCACCTGAGGAGCCGTGGACTCATCTTTCTACGGATTTTCTCATAGACTTACCACCATCCAAGGGAAATACTGTGATCTTGGTCGTCGTAGACTGCTTTTCCAAGATGACCCATTTTGTGCCTCTGCCTGCTTTGCCTTCGGCCCCTGAGCTCGCACGTCTCTTTTTTCAACACCTGTTTTGTCTCCATGGCTTGCCCACAGATATTGCATCCGACAGAGAACCTCAATTCATCACTCGCTACTGGCACCTCTCTACAAGAAATTTGGAATCAGTATCAGCCTGACGACTGCATACCATCTGCAAGCCAACGGCCAGGCCAGCGTACCAATCGCTTTCTGAAGAACTCCCTGCAGTCTTATTCTAATGACCAACAAGATAATTGGGCAGAGCTCTTACCGAGGGCAGAATTCACACAATTCCCATGTGGCAGCGCCACTGGAGCCTCACCGTTCTCTATAGTCTACAGCAAGCAAACCACGACTTCCCCTACCAGTTCCCTTGTCTGTGCCTTCCCCAGTGGCTCAGGGCACTGCTGATGCTCCTCAAGTCATCTGGAATTAGACGAATAAGCGTCTTCATCATGCAGTCGCTCAAGCCAAGAAGGCTGCTGACTCTCACCATCACCCGGCTGCTGAATTCCAGCCAGGCCAAAAGATCTGGTTGAGCACCCACTGACATCTGGCTAAAATTACCTTCTCTAAGGTTTGCCCCCAGGTACATTGGTCCGTTCCCTGTGACCCGATGTATTGGACCTGTCACCTACCAACTTCGATAACCACCCACCTTTGGCATACAGAATTCATTTCAAATGTCACTTCTCAAGCCAGTGATACTTTCGTGGCCATCACGGAAGACCCCGGCACCATCTCCAGTTTCCTCCTAGACCGATACCACATATTGGGTCCGAGAAGTCCTGGACATCCGGAGAAGAGGACGTTGTTGGGAATACCTTCCTTCATGGGAAGGTTACGGACCTGAGGAAAACTCCTGGGAACTGGCCAGTAACATTCTGGACAAAGGACTCCTCCTTCAGTTCCACTGTGCCCATCCAGGCAAGCCCCCAACCTCCAAGAGGGGGGGGCGTAAAGGGGGGGGGGGGGTACTGTTATGTGTCCCAGCCGTGCAAGGCCTACTCACCCAGGGAGTTCAGCTGCCAGCCCTGGTTCACCTTCGCTCATGGTGGTGGACAGCCGCCTCCGTCCCCGAGCGCCTGCAGTCACCTCTCCCGCTTCTGACTCCTGCATGGTTCCTCCTGGCACTCAGCAGGCCTCCCCATGTGGGCCGCAGAGTGATGCCGCCACCTTGCTTCCTCTGGGCTCTTGGCTTAGTAGTGCCGCACGCAACTTGCGCTCTTTTAAAGGGGCCGCAGCGGGAAAGTAGCCCGCGGCCCCGGATGAGGACATCACTGGGCCTCTGTATAAAAGGCAGGGCCCAGTCCCTTGTTCTCTGCCTGGCAACAGGTCTCCACGTTTGTTCATGTACTGATTGCTCTTTCCTGGTTCCTAGCTCCTGTCCTCGTCTTGTTCCTGTCTTCAGTACCTGTCCTCATTCCTGGTCCTGCCCCTGCGTGTCTCTTGTCTTCTCGTTCCTCGGACTGATTATCTGGCATTGACTCCTGCATTGCCTGGACCATACTTGGACTGGTTTTGACCTCTGCATTGCCTGGACCACGCTTGGACTGATTCTCTGGTATTGACCCCTGCATTGCCTGGATCACGCTTGGACTGATTCTCTGGTATTGACCCCTGCATTGCCTGGAATATTCTTGGACAGATTCTTCAGTATTTGATCTCCACATTGTCTGACCAGGTTTGACCTATCACCTGGCTCTGACCCCAGCTCTGTTCCTTGTACTGTGCCTTCCTGCCGCCTGCCCTGACTCCAGCTTGCCATGGACTCTCTTCTGTCCTCTATGGACCTCTCCTCTCAGGCTTAGCCTATCTTTACCTGGACAACCCCTGTCTCACTTTGTTCCTGCTGGCGTCTACATTTCACACTAAGTGTTTTGGAACCCTGCCTCGTCCGGACCATCCTCGGCCTTCCAGCACCTCTGCTGGTTTCTGGCGTACCCTTATGTACACCAACTGGGAGTCGTATCACGGTGACACGCCTAAGTCCAGACGGCCCCGGCACCTGAGGGCTCAACCTAAGGGGAACGTGGGCTGATATTGGCGAAGCTCCAGTCGGCCTCTGTCTCCTAGCCTGCCCCACCACCCGACGGTGGGGTCCTGTAGGGCTTGCCCTGAGGGTAGCACCAACCCACCTTGGGGCAAGGGTCCACCATCAGCGCAACAGGAAGGGAATGGCAAATAAAACAGAGGATGTCAAAATGCCTCTATATCGCTCAATGGTTAGACTGCACCTTGAATACCATGTGAAATTCTGGTTGCTGCATCTCAAAAAATATATAGCTGCACTGGAGGAAGTATAGAGAAGGGTGACAGAAATGATAAAGGGCAGAAAATAGCTCCCCCTATGAGGATAGGCTAAAGAAGTAAGGGTTGTAAAGCTTGGAGAAGAGACAGCTGAGAGGGATATGATAGAGGTCTGCAAAATCATGAAAGGATTGGAATAGGTATATGTGAAACAGCAATTTACTCTTTCAGATATCAAGGTCTAGGAAGCACTCCTTGAATAGAAAATTCATTTCACGCAATGTGCAATTAAACTCTTGAATTTGTTGCAAGAGGATGTGGTTAAGACAGCTTTTGTAGCTGGGTTTTAAAAAAGGTATGGTTAAGTTCCCTGGAGAAAGTCCATAAACTGCTATTAATCAATAGGGAATAGCCACTACTTTTTGCTCGCATTCGTAACCTGGGATCTATTTAAAGTTTTGGATACTTGCCAGTACTTTGACTTAGATTGGTCACTGTTGGAAACACAATATTAGGGATGTGCAGGGGAAAAATATTTGTTTTCGTTTTGGGGAGGTTTTTTTTCTATGAATTTTCAGTTTGTGGATTGCTTGAGTCATTTAATTTGTGACAAAAAACGAAACAAAAGCCGAGGGTCGCAGTGACCCACCCTTGCCCTTGACCTAGGCAAGACCAATGCCTTGTCTGAACTCAGGTCCAATGCCAGGGCTTGGCCAGGAGGCTGGGTCCAAATGCCAGGGCGTAGGCCGGAGCCCGGACCCAGGCCAATGCCTCGACCCAGCCCAAAGTCTGGGTCCTGACACCTGAGCCTGACCCTAGGCTGGAAGCACTGACCCAGGCCTGACACCACGACCAGTCCTGGGTCTTCGGCCCGGAACCCAGGACTGAATCCATGACCTGGCCCCCAGGCCTAGGCCAGACTTTGGACCCAAGGCCTAGCCTTGCCATCAGATATCTCCCAACAGCTCAGGTAAGAAACCCCACATTGCGCTTTGGGGCTAAGGCTTGGCCCTTACTTTGGGCCTTGGTGGTTATGATCTAAGCAAGGCCCCAGGTTCAGGCCTAGACCGAGATGCCAGTGTGATGCTTGGCATAGTCTACTTTGGACCTCGGCCTATGCTTTAGGCGAGGGCCCCATCTTTGGGCCTAGACTTAGTCCTGATGCATTAATTTTCAAACGAATGCAACGAATAAGATTTGTTTCATCAGAAGCCCCCCTCCCCCGAATAAATGAGTTGCCCTTATTCATCATATTTTTAAAATTCATTTGAAATTAATGCACATCCCTACATGATACTAAGCTTGATGGACCCTTGGTCTAACCCAGTATGGCATATCTTATATTTGTATGTGGGATAAGAAGGACTGAAACAATTTATCATTCTATTTCCATGAATCTTCATTCAACAATGTTTACTCCCCTGTATCAGGCTATACAGAATATTTTTAGCAATGGGGAGTTAATGCAGCAACAACTAAAGATAGATTATTTTGTCTGTAAAGCCACGATTCAGATTTTACTCTGTAAACTTATAGGTCTATATTCAGCAGGCTGGCGAATGGCCAGTTACTACGTGAAAGTTAAATTTGTAACTTTAGCCAGTATATACACAACAAGACTTCACCAGTTAGGTTTCCTACTGAATATAGTTGGTTAAATGTACCACACTAACTGGCTTACTGAGAAGATAAATAAGAGTGACCAAGCCATGGCTAATCCCTCCCTTCTGCTCCCAAAAACTACTTAAATATTTTGCATAGCCAACATAAGAAATTGCCATGCTGGGTCAGACCAAGGATCCATCAAGCCCAGCATCCTGTTTCTAACAGAGGCCAAACCAGGCCACAAGAACCTGGCAATTACCCAAACACTAAGAAGATCCCATGCTACTGATGCAATTAATAACCGTGGCTATTCCCTAAGTAAACTTGATTAATAGCAGTTAATGGACTTCTCCTCCAAGAACTTATCCAAACCTTTTTTGAACCCAGCTACACTAACTGCACTAACCACCTCCTCTGGCAACAAATTCCAGAGCTTTATTGTGCATTGAGTGAAAAAGAACTTTCTCCGATTAGTCTTAAATGTGCTACTTGCTAATTTCACGGAATGCCCCCTAGTCCTTCTATTATTAGAAAGTGTAAATAACCGATTCACATCTACTCTTTTAAGACCTCTCATGATCTTAAAGACCTCTATCAAATCCCCCCTCAGCCATCTCTTCTCCAAGCTGAACAGTCCTACCTCTTCAGCCTTTCCTCATAGGGGAGCTGTTCCATCCTCTTTATCATTTTGGTTGGCCCTTCTCTGTACCTTCTCCATCGCAACTATATCTTTTTTGCGATGTGGAGACCAGAATTGTACATAGAATTCAGGTGCTGTCTCACCATGGAGCGATATAGAGGCATTATGACATTTTCCGTTTTATTAACCATTCCCTTTCTAATAATTCCTAACATTCTGTTTGTTTTTTTTGACTGCGCCGACAATTTTAAAGTATTATCCACTATGATGCCTAGATCTTTTTCCTGGGTGGTAGCTCCTAATATGGAACCTAACATCGTGTAACTACAGCAAGGCTTATTTTTTCCTATATGCAACACCTTGCACTTGTCCACATTTCCACATTCCCCAGCCCTGACACCCCAGATTGGTATAATTTGCAGTATGTTGTTTTGTCCTACAACAATAACAAGTTTTCTGTAGTTTGGGACGTTTGCGCTGACTTGATACTTGTCCAAGGTCCATGCTGCTATCTGCATTTGCAAAAATTGTACAATTTTCACTGGTTCTATCATATCTTGACCCATTATCTTTGCCTCTGCCATTGCATTTTTTTTTATCTGGCTAGCATTTGTCAGCTTTTTTCAATGCAAGGTCAGATTCTTGCAAGAGGTGTTCCCTGATAAGAGGTATCAACATATTCTCTACTAGGTAGTTCCCAATTATTTGCTCTGCCATATTTCCAAAATTGCAAATAACTATTTTTCATAGAGCAGCAATATACTGATCTGTAGTTTCTCCTTGCCTCTTGTCCCTACTAGTGGAACATATAGAGGTGAATTTTAAAACCCGACGCATGCATTAATTAGGGATGCATGACGAAGTCAGGTTCACGCGCACCGAGTGGTGCTGCCCCGCTTGTTTAACACCTGGATATTACCTGACTTGACTGTACGAATGGACTTGTCATAGGGGGGGAGGGGGAAGGGGGGAGGGGGAGGAGGGTTGGGAGGGTGCTCTGAAAGGATTCTAATGGCTCTGATTATTTGTGGTCTTGTCTGGAGGGGGTTCAGAGTTCCAGCTCCCCCAGACCATTATCAATGAATGTATTACTATGCCATAATAAAAGTGTTTAACAATAAAAAAAAAAAAAGCCACCGAGATACGCATGTAACTCTCGCAGCATGCACATCTCGAAAGATTTCAAACAGGGGCTGGGCGTAAGAGTGGTCTTGATGGGGCATGTGCATTTTGGGGCATGAACCTAAAATGTGCACGGAAATACTAACACGACCCAGTGCTTGCCAGGACCCCCTACTATGTAACTTTACTTCTGCTATGGATGCCTTGTAAATTACAATTTAAAGAAAACTAGGCATATCCGTGGGGGTTTTAATAGGATTGTGGATAACTGGGGGGAGTGAAGGCTATCAAACCAATGTGGTTGGAGGACTGAGCATGCTGGGGATGAACTGGTAACACTGGGAATGGCATTGGCGTGCACCCCTTTTAAAATCCCCCAATTTATGCAGTAGAAGCAGGATGTGCATGCATATGTGCATTTCCTACTTAAAATGTAGTGCACATGTGCACACAGACAGGCTATTTTATTACATGGCGTATATGTTATAAAATGGCCGTGCCTCTGGGTGTATTTGGATCGGGAAACTGTTCATAGGAGTTTTTTTAGGTTCCTTTTAAAATTATTACTGTTGGGAGTGAATAATTGTTCATACAAGTCAGTTTTTGGAAGTTTTTTGATTGTTGAATTAGACACATTTTGGCACGTTATACACAGGAAAAAAACAAGGTAGATGATTGAAAAGACCCGGGCGATTCAATGCTAGTTGAACATGCCGTCTGGCTTGCCTGACACCTATAAAAATAAAATTAAAATTAATATTATTTTTCATTAATTGATTAGCCTTCATTCTTTCAAGATTTTGGTTCCCTTTTTTTTGGTTTTGAATATGTTAGTATGGGTAACTTTGTTGGCTACATTTTGAAATGATTGTGTTACAATTTTGTCAACCAGGTCGTTAATCTACTGCGGAAGCACAGAGACCCTAAGGTGCTCCTAAGGTAGATTTAAAGGGCCTTGCAGCCCAACATGGCGCCCCTTAGAAAGACTGTATAAATTTTATTAGAGCCCCCCACCCCCACTCACCCTAGGGCTGCCAATCAAAAACCCAAATAAAATGAAAAGTATATATGCAAACGACACTCCCACAAATGGCCAGTCAGCTCTTTCATGCTTGAAACCCACCTGACCCCCTTTCCAATATACAAATAGTCTGGTAGGGCCCCCAATCCCCCATTTCCAATATAAAAAATTAACCAGAAAGGCCTCCCAAACCTCCCAAAACTATATTACCTCAAAACAAGGATAACAGTAAAGATAGAGTGCCCCAGGGGTCACCCTTACCCTGGGCCTGGTTGGCACCATTTTCCAAATGGCACTGACAGGGGCAATCTTAGCTGTTATCCCTGTTTTGTATATTGTGTTTGTGGAGGTCAGGGAAAAAGGGGGGGGGTGGCAGGGGTTTGGGGGGAGGTCCCTACTGACCCATTTTTATAATGGAAATGGGGAGCAGGGGGTTGACTATTTGGGAGGAGATTTTGAGCACTAAGGAGTTAAGTGGATGGGGGTAGGGCATTATCACGTGAATACATTTAATTTTATTTGGTGGGGCTACCTTGATTGGTGGCCCTGGGGTGAGCGGAGGGTCGGGGAGTGGGACTAATAAGGATCCTGGTGATTTTTAGAGTCTTTCTAAGGGGTGCCGTATTGCGCCTCAGTGCAATTGTGGCCCAGTGCATTGGGGGCCGCCATTGCGCTTTATAGAGGCCTCTACTGTGTTCTTTTGTCTTATGGCCTTTATCTGTGAGAGAAAAGAACATGACGATATAGCCGCAATATTTTGTCTGGGAGGGGAAAAATCTCACAGAACCCCTCCATGATATTGGGCCCATCCCATGATAAAATATTGCAGTTTAGTGAATCTAGACCATTGTAATCCAAACAGCAAATGGAATGGCAAGCTCACCCAGATGTTGTAGGAAAGTTGGCGGTGGAGTCAAAAGGTAGAAGACCCATCTCATCCTATCACCAAACTGTGACTTTATAAATACTTGCAAACTATTGAACAGTGTTACCAATTTGTCGCTAGATTTGGTGACTTTTTCAACCCATTGTAGATTTTAGAAATGTGATTACGACAGGGAAATAATTTAGCTATGATTGAAAACGTTAGTGACAAATCTGTCAACTTTTTCACTTTCTTAAATTTCTACCGGGTTTCCTATTGCTTAAACAGGACTTGCAACATAGAAGTGTTTTTTTGCAAAGCTCCGCCCCTTAGGGCTTCTTGATGATATTGCCATTTCCATCAATCAATCTCATTTGGGGGAGGGGGCTCTAGTCACAGGAAGGGAGGGGAAGTTTCTCTGCCCTTCATCCTATTGAGAATTCTGAGTGAGGGGGCCAATTGAGCTTGGAGACCAGAGACGAGCAGCAAACTGACTGTGGACACAGTCAGTGATTGTGCAGAAGAGTGGACTACTGAAAAAGGAGTAATGAGGTGGCTGTTGCAGGCTGGAGAAAGACTTGACAGCAAGTGCAATAACTTTATGTTGATGATGATGCAGCACCCTTTTGGCTCGGCTGGGTTTGGAAGGGAGCACTCGCTGAGTGAATGTATAAGTAGCAGCAGCAGCATAACAACAAAGGTATCTGAATCAAAGAGAACAAAACTAACTGAGCATGTGTCAGACAATGTGTGTATATATGTATGAATGTATGACACCCCCCTGCCAATTAACCCCAATCGTTTGGGCAATAAGCATTCAACATTTCCCAGCTATATTGGTGCCACTGCAAATCAACATGATTCTAGCTCCTTTTTACTCAGTTTGAGACATTCACAGTGAATCTAGTGATTTTCTTTACATAAGAATTGGCAACACTGCCATCAAATAGCAAAACAAAAGAAGTTTATTTCAGAAACTCTTCAGAAAAAGAGGACATTGGAAAATAGCAACCATCAGCCTCCGAAACCACATGGTGAACCCCCACCCTCTCACTTCCTTTTCCTCCACCTCCAAGCCTTCCCCATCATATCTAACTACAACTCCCAGCATGCAATTTACCAACTCCAGTACCATACATGTGCAGTACTATAAGCATCTTCACAGAATTTAGTTTTATCTCAGTATTGACTCTGCACTGCATTGCTCTCTGTGATAAATCATACTCAGTTGCTGTTTATTACTGATGTGAAGTTTAACTTCCACAGTTTATAGCTTAGTCCTACTTTGTTATGTTCTAAGATTTAAAATTTGTTATACAGTACTATAAAAGGAGTACATTCAGTCAGATGAGAATGTTGAAGTTGCTTTAACTAGGTGATGAGTAATTATGTATTAGATACAGAATGAAGAAACAGTCCAAAAGAAGAATGTTATAACTGAAGGCTGAAAAGCTGTACACCACATTTCATGAATGAAGCCATAAACTCTGCTTTTAGATTGAAACCAAAGAAAAAACAGGCATGAGTTCTTGACATTTAACTTTGTAATGTTAAAGCTATATATCTGTAACAGACGAGGTACTTCTCACCGTCACAGAGTAAGCCTCTGAACTATATATCTTAGATTATTTTTTTGCATACACAATCTATGATTATAGTCTAGTGAAAAATTATATTGTAAAACACGAGTTCTGTTTCACTGTGTTCCCTTTAGGAAATTATTTTCCAATAGTAGAGAAAACAAAAAGATTCAGCACAGCCCCACAGTAACGTAAATGGACTGTAGTCCTCCCCACTCATCCTCAGTGACTTGATTTGTCTACTGTTTCAGCTTGGATTTATTTTTTCCAATAGTTATCACAAGCGAGGCGACTCAAGTGATTGGTGTTTCTTAACCATTTCTTAAAGAAAGAAAATAAATAATATGGGTGTTTCTAACCTTTTAATTGCAACCTCATTTTATTCTGAAGTTTTGATAAGAGCATACGAAATTGCCATACTAGATCAGACCAAGGGTCCATCAAGCCCAGCATCCTGTTTCCAACAATGGCCAATCCAGGCTACAAGAACCTGGCAAGTACCCAAACACTAAGTAGATCCCATGCTACTGATGCCAGTAATAGCAGAGGCTAATCCCTAAGTCAACTTGATTAATAACAGTTAATGACTTCTCTTCCAAAAATTTATCCAAACCTTTTTTAAAACCAAGTTACACTAACTGCACTAACCACATTCTCTGGCAACAAATTCCAGAACTTAATTCTACGTTGAGTGAAAAAGAATTTCTCTGATTTGTTTTAAATGTGCTACTTGGTAACTTCATGGGGTGCTCCCTGTTGCGGGTGCCAGCCGCAGCAGGCCCGCTGTCAGGCCCACTTACCCCCGTTTGTCTCCTCCAATGCCTGGTTCCGCCTCTCTTGCGGCCATGGGCAGCCGCCTCCATGCTCGTGCTGCCTCCCAGTGCTTCCAGCTCCTCCGTGGATATCCCAGCTCCTCCGCGGGGAGATGCCATCGTCTCGCGCCGAGCCTCCCCCTAGGCACGCGCTCACACACTTGCTCTACCTTTAAAGGGGCCACGGCGGGACACCAACCCATGACCCCAGATGATGACGTTACTGGCTCCCGGTATATTAGGCAGGGCCCAGTCAGTACTTCCTTGCCTTGGCAACAGGTCGTGACGCTTGTCGTGTACTAGTTGCTTGTTCCTGCGTGTTCCTGGTTCCCGGTTTGTTCCTGCTTCGTCTGTGTTCCTGATTCCTGATCCTGCCTTGTTCCTGATATCCATTCCTGTTCCTGTGTTCGTCTCTACCCCTTGTCACGCTATTGATTGATTCCTGGCTTGACCTCTGCTTCGTCAGACTATGCTACTGATTGCTACCTGGCCTGACCCCCGCTCGTCTGACTTTTTCTGCCTGATTCTTGGTTTTGAACTTTGCTTCACCTCACCATCTTCTGCTTGACTCCTGGTTTGATCCGTACCTGTATTGCCACTCCTCCTTGCCTGCCGCCTGCCCTGACCAGAGCCTGTTCTCCCACACCTCTGCTGAATCTATTCTGGACTTGACTTCTCAGGCTTCGTCCTGTTCTTACTCAGGCACCCTCTGTCTTGCTCTTGTTCTCCTTGGCGCCCAGGTCTCCTAGACTTTTCCTCATCTGGACTTGTTCTCCTGTTACAGTAGCACTGCTGGCCCCTGACCTACTCTCTCACCACATCTCGGAAGACTTCGGACGGAGGCCCACCTAAGACCAGTCAGTCCCGGCACCCAAGGGCTCAACCTGCGGGGAA
Organism: Rhinatrema bivittatum; assembly: GCF_901001135.1. NCBI lineage: Eukaryota > Metazoa > Chordata > Amphibia > Gymnophiona > Rhinatrematidae > Rhinatrema > Rhinatrema bivittatum. Next base: position 731,667,053 of record NC_042615.1, on the reverse strand, counting down.
TGAGGGCTGGTATTGGCGAAGCTCCAGTCAGCATCTGTCAATCAGCCAGCTCTGCCTGCCGACAGTGGGGACTTGTAGGGCTTGCCCTTGGGTAGCTTCAACTCCACCTCGGCCCAAGGGTCCACCTCCTGCGCAACACTCCCTAGTCCTTCTATTACCTGAAAGAGTAAATAACCAATTCATATTTACCCATTCTAGACCTCTCATGATTTTAAAGACCTCTATCATATCCCCCTCATCCATCTCCAAGCTGAACAGCTCTAACCTCTTTAGCCTTTTCTCATAGGTGAGACATTCTATCCCCTTTATCATTTTGGTCACCCTTCTCTGTACCTTCTCCAATGCAACTATATCTTTTTTGAGATGCGGAGACCAGAATTATACACAGTACCCAAGGTGCAGTCTCACGATGGAGCGATATAGAGGCATTATTATATTTTGCGTTTTATTCACCATTCTATTCCTAATAAATCCTAACATTGTTTGCTTTTTTTGACGGCTGCACCACACTGTGCCAAAATTTCAATAGATTATTTACTATGATGCCTAGATCTTTTCCCTGGATGTTAGCTCCTAATATGGAATCTAACATTCTATAACTACAGCACAGGTTATTTTTCCCTGTATGCATCACCTTGCACTTATCCTTATTAAATTTCATCTGCCATTTGGATGCCCAAAATTCCAGTCTCACAAGGTCCTCCAATTTATCACAATCCACTTGGGATTTAACTACTCTGAATAATTTTGTATTATCTGCAAATTTGATTACCTTACTCATCGTATTCCTTTCCAGATCATTTATAAATATATTGAAAAGCACCGGTCCAAGTACAGATCCCTGAGGCACTCCACTGTTTACCCTTTTCCACTTAGAAAATTGCCCATTTAATCCTACTCTCTGTTTCCTGTCTTTTAACCAGCTTGTAATCCACGAAAGGACATCGCCTCTTATCCCATGACTTTTTAGTTTTTGTAGAAGCCTCTCATGAGGGACTTTTTCAAACGCCTTCTGAAAATCCAAATACACTACATCTACCGGTTCACCTTTATCCACATATTTATTAACCCCTTCAAAAAAATGAAGCAGATTTGTGCAGGAGTTCTTTTTCTCTTGCTCTAGACAGGGTACTGCTAACAGTTTCATCACAAATCCCAGCTCTCATTAATCAGGATCTTGAGAAAGATCCCTTGTGGTCTTGTGCAAATGTCAGAGAAAATACCGTGTGTGGGCATTAAGTCCCTAGTGGCTTGATTTTGAAGTACTTTGCTAATAAGTGTTACATATTAGACATTTATTTGGATTTTGCAATCAATTTGTTGTGAAGAAGGATGGCTGCAACCTGAGCAGGCACAGCCTCCCTTTCTTTGCTTATTCCTTTATTTGTAGAACACTGCTGCCCTTTTCTGTCTTCTTCTGAAGTATTTTACTTCCTAGGGAACTTACAGATGATAATACATGAGATATGGGAAGGGGAAATCTTGCCTAATTTCAGAGTAAGATATATGTTACCTGTGCAGCAGCCCTGAACCTTACTGGGGTCCCTGCCATCTGGCTTGTACAGGGTTGAACAATGTTATCTATATATGTATACTTTTGGCCGCATTTAGAGGAAGTGTCCCCAGAGGCATATATAGGAGTTAGGAGAAGAAAAAAACACATGCAGATTTTACTTTCAAATCTATACACAGGGAGGATAACTTTCAAAACTGCTTACATGTACTCATTTAGAGATATGCATTCGGGAATAAAGAAATAGGAAATTACAACAACATTTCCTATTTCATTTAATTTGTTTCTCAAAATGTAACAATTGAAAATCTGACAATTTTTTTGTTGGTTTCCTCATTTCATTTTGAGAACCACAAAAAAAATAATAAACATCACCTGTCAGGCCTAAGCCGAGGTGCAAGACCTGACACAAGGGCTGCAGCCTATGCTTGTGCATGACTCTGGCACCTAGGCCTCACCTAGCCATGGGCCGCAGCCCGATTCAAGGGCCATGGCCTATGCCCGAGCCCAACACTGGGGTCTCAGCCTAGGCCTGGGCCCGATGCCGGGTCCTAGGTCAATAACTGAGCAAAGGTCCAGGCCCCAAATATTTTGCCAGAGCCAGGAAACTTCTCAGCCCCCACTTACCTTATCTGACATCCCAGCCCAAAGGCTGGGTCCTGACGCCTGGACTGAAGCCAAGGTCTGAGCAAGACACCAGGTCCTGATGCCTGGGCCCTGACCCAGTGACTGGGTCCCAATGCCTGGGCCTCTGCCTGAACCCAGGCCAATGCAGGGGACAAGCCTGGAGCCCGGGTCCCAATGCCTGGGCTTCAGCTTAGTCCAAGGCCTAGTGGTCAGCACCGATATCCGCGATCCATCATCCTCTTCTTTCTTCTTTACAATGATGACATCTGCTGGGACTGCACCATAGTTAACTCTGGCAGGTTCCCATCAGATGCTGTCATTGCAAAGAAGAAAGAAGAGGACAATTCATTGGAAGCCTGGGCTGCTGCTGCCTCTGGACCTGGCTGAGGCCGAGGCGCCTGCATCAGGCCTGAGCCTGGTGCAAAGCCCAGCAATGGGACCTGGCCTCAAGACTAGGTCCAGGCCAAGGCCCAGGTATCAAGCCCAGGTCTCCAGACTGGGTCCCAGCATCTGGCCTTGGCCTAAGCTTAGGCCCAGATATTGGTACCTGGCCTTCAGGTTGAGCCCCAGCATCAAGCCTGGGCACAGGCTGTGGCCCAGGTGTTGGGACCCACTCTCCAGACTGCGCTCTGGCATTGGGCCTGTCCTAGGCTGAGGCTGAGGCAACGGGACCAAACCTCGAAACCTGGGCTTTGCATAGGGCCTAGGCTAAGGTCGCGGGGACCTACCACAGCCTAGTCCTACAGGAGGCCAATGCATCAGCTTGAGCCTAGTCCTGTTCAGCAGATCCCTCCCAGGCCAGATAAGTTGGGTCTGGGGAAAATCCTGGCCCCGGCATTTTTGCAGGTTGGAGGGGTGGGTGGTGGGGACAAGTGGCCTCGGGAGGTCAGGTTTCTTTTTTATCTGTTGTGTTTTTGTGGTGATTTATTTTATGTTTATTTCATTTTGTAAACTATAGAAAATGAAATAAACATTAAACAAAACAAAATTCTTGAACAAACCTCCCAATAACAAAATTAAAAAATGAAACAAAATGTTTGCCCCTATGCACCCCTAGAGTACATATACATAGACAAATGATGGCACATATAAAAAAGTTCAGACTTATCCAGATAAATGCTGATTTATCCACCTAAATAGCTGCATTTAACTGCATAAGTCCAAAAAAAGCGCTATTCAGACAAACAAGTCGTGCTTTTCAGACTTATCTGGCTAAATAGTGCCTGTTACTATAGCCAGATAAATCAGAATACAGCCTGATAAATGCTGCTAATTATCCAGATAAGTTCAAATTTGTCTATCTAAGAAGTGGAAAAAGCACTAGATAGCTGGATAGGTTGGAATTTAGCCAGATAAGAGTGTATAAATGAAATACCCACATATTTATATTTTGGATTTGAAAAGAATACTTGAGTAGATTTTACTCATGTTTATTAGAAGGTTTTATCCTTTTAAGTCGACTTTTACACTGGATTTTATAACATGCGTGCTTCCATGAATGACCAGTTTTCCCAATAAGTCTACCTGTTTGCCCAGTCCATCTGCAGCTCATGAAAATGCTCCTGTCTCTTCAGCCTGAAGTCCCCCCATTTCACCCAGACCCCCCTACCCAGATATCTTTTCACTTTTAAGATGTTTACGATCACTTACTCTAGAAATTGAGCAGAAATAAATATACACAAGAAAAAAAGACTTACATGCAACACTTTGGCAGGTTGTAAAATTTCAACTTATTCGCATACTATATATGTTATCCTCTACCCAGAATGCCCCTGGCCCGTCCCTTGTTAATATGTGCAAATTTGCTCATGGACCTTGATTTACATGTACATGTTGCAGTTTTTAAAATAACACTCACTCGCGTATATGCTATTTTACACATGCAAGTGCTAATTTTTATATGAGCAACGTTTGAAAGTTCACCTTTAATAGGCAGTAATTTTAAAAGAGTTACGCATGTAAAGGTAAATACTCTTGTGGCAATTTTCAAACCCATCTACCGTGTTAAGTGCACTTAATGCAGGTGAAACCAATTGACAATTCAATGGCATATATTGTAGCAAAATTCAAAAGCTCACATACACAGATAAAGTGCATTTACACATATGAAACCCATTTTTCGGAAAGTAAATGATTTTGAAAATTACCCCCATTATTTCTGTTACAAAACTACCCACATTAAAAGCAGGTGCAAATGTTCACAGGTACTTGTGTCAAGTTTCAAAGTGAAAGTCCTCATGGACCCTCCCTGTGAAAATTGCTGCAAAGTCCATGGGTAAAATGTTCCTGCAGATTTTGTCCTGATGTGGGCAGTCTGAAAATGTATTTCTCTGGGTTTTTGGTTTTTTTTTCTATTGCTGCCTGAAAGCTTGCATAAATAAATCTTCTTTTGAACTGGCCAGCCTGAGCTGTCCTGCATAGTTGCAGAAGGCTCCTATGCCAGCCGGCTGCATTACTGGGTTCTGTACAGGTCACATGGTAATGAAAGGCATGTGTGGCTGACCACATTGGGTCTAATGCACTGTGATGAAGGCAGCCCACGGACCACTCATGAACACAGAACAAAAGTATAAAGAAGGTAATGTTCAAAGGAGTTGCGCGAGTAACATACCATCGTAGCAATTTCCAAAAGCCATTTACGAGTAAAATGCACTTACGTGATCAAATCCTATGGACAATTTAATGTAATATATTGTAGCAAATTTAAAAAGCCCATTTTAAAATCTGGCACTTAGGGCTGGATTTTAAATGCCCTGCGCGCTGGCGCACCTATTTTGCATAGGCCGCCGTTACGTGCACAGCCCCGGGACGCGCGTAAGTCCCGGGGCTTCGTAAAAGGGGCGGGGGAGGGGGCATGTCCGGGGCGGGACCGGGGGTCAGGGGGCAGTTCGGGTCGGGACCGGGGAGCGTGGTGCCAGCCCGGGGGCATGGTCGAGGCCTCCGGACGAGCCCCCGGGTCGGGTAATGGCGCGCCAGCAGGCTGCTGGCGCGCTCAGATTTACGCCTGCTGAAAGCAGGCGTAAATCTGGCAACAAAGGTAGGGGGGGTTTAGATAGGGCCGGGGGGGGGGGGGTGGGTTAGGTAGGGGAAGGGAGGGGAAGGTGGGGGGAGGGTGAAGGAAAGTTTCCTCCGAGGCCGCTCCGATTTCGGAGTGGCCTCTGAGGGAACAAGCAACGCGCGCCGGGCTCACAAATGTGCACCCCCTTGCGCGCGCCGACCCCAGATTTTATAAGATACGCGCGGCTACGCGCGTATTTTATAAAATCCAGCGTACTTTTGTTTGCGCTTGGTGCACGAACAAAAGTACGCCCTCGCGCAAATTTATAAAATCTACCCCTTAGTGTTTCTGTTTTTTCATTGTCACATTTCTCATTTTCTCCTCTCATTCTTACATTTTCCATCTATGCACATCTTCCTTTTACAGACATACCTGAAAGAAGTCTTTTCACTGCTGCTAATAATTGGTACTCTGTTACCCTTAGTAGAAATGCTTCTTCATTGACCTTGGATTGCAAAGCATGACAACGTAACGATAGTAACAAAACAAAACGGATTCCATAAAACATGTAGGACCTGCAGGCATCAAAACACAGATTCTTGCATTAAGTCCAAGAAACATGTATCAGTCGCTGCTGGTATGATATATATTTTTTTTGTTTAAGGAATGAAATTTACTAGCCAAGTTTTGCTTCCTAAATTAAACAAGTTTCCATTGCTAACTCCAATAATTTTAATCTTCACTTTGGGCGTAATTTACTAAGGCTTTTCTCTCTGTATAGGGAAAAAAAGCTTGGTAAATGATGCCTTTTGTGCTGTGAACTGTTGGGTAATTTTGCAAACTGCAGTCACATTTATCTAAGGGTATTTTAATCATTCAGGAGGGACTACTCTTCCTTAAAAAATAGTCAAGCAAAAGTCATGTGTCTTTTCATAGAAAATGAACTTCTGTAAAAAGGGTATGTTACAGATCTAATGTTTCTGTAGTAAAGGTTTCTTCCAACCTATTTTGCCTTCTTTGGTTGATGGGAATATACAGGTGAGTGCTTTTTATAAATAATGAAGCTGTAACTGAATTGCTTTTTTAAATTTATAAATGCATTACATATTTTAATATTAGTTTTAACATTTATTCTAATTATATGTATCATTAAATTTGTTTTCCTTTGCATATTAAATAGACTTTTCAGTTTTCTCTTTTCCTGTTGATTTTTTACATTTTTATGGGTTTTTTTTTTGGGGGGGGGAGGGGGAAGGCCTGTCGTTTTCCATCTGGTTCTTTTGGCTTCCAGCTGAATTGCAATTGAGGCTGGGATCCACTGCCATGAGCCTTCATTCACAACTGCCTTGCTATATTTCATATTTCCTCTATTTCCCCTGTTTTATAGCTCCTGCCAACTCACTTAGCCCAGTCATTGTAGTATCAGTATTTGGCCAGGAACCACATAGCTTCCTTCTTGAAACCTGCCTTGATGGGGTCCTAAGTCCAGTCAATAGGTGAATGCATTAGGGATATGCAGAGGAAAAACATTTGCTTCAGTTTGATCACGCATTCATTTTATTAGCTTCAGTCATTTCAAAATGAAAAAAAAATGTTTGTTTATTTTATTGGTTCATTTGTTAAAGTCAATGAGGGACATTGTGGGAAGACATCTTCAGAAGAGGGGAAAACTTCAAGGCACCTAGACAGTGGAAAAGTGGCACCAAATGTGGCATCAATAGCCTAAGGCACCATAAAGTGGCAAAGCAAAAGGGGGTACCAGCAGGGGCAGGAGTTCTCTAAGGCATTGTCAGAGAAGCAAAGAAGCAACAAGAGGGGAAGAACAATGAAAGCTTCAAAGGAGGCACCAACAACAGTGGCATAAACTCTCAAAGGCAGCCTGAGAGGAAAAGTGGCACCAGGAGTGGCAGCAGCATCCTAAGGCACCATGAAGGGGGAGAGCAAACTAAAGGTGGCCGGAAAAACATGAGAGGTTCAAAGCAGCTCCCCAGAGTGTCAAAAGGTTTCTTCTCTTCATGTTTTCTCTTGTATCTGTATTTCTTCCTTCTACTGAGGGTTTTTACGGATACAACACCCCAGTATAACCAACCAACCAGGCTGGGATTGTAGAGGGGTCGATCAAATAGAAGAACTGTAAAACAGGTGAACGAGGAGGAGAAACTTTTTTTTTTTCTTTTTAATTTATTTTTTGTCTGAGGACAAAACAAACACCTTAGTATTTCCAACACACTAATAGCAAATGTCACAAGGGCACTAAAACTCACATGCTGATACATATTAGACATGGCAAGAAGGCATATTAAAATATAACCCTCAAGTTGGTACATCTAGGATATGGCAGGTAGGCAGAGCGGTAACAGCAAGACCCCTAAGGTCTGGGCATGGCAGGTAGGCAAAGTGGCAGCAAGGCCTTCAAGGTACTTTCAGTTATCTTACAACTTGAATGAAAAAGAGTGGTTATCAAAAACCCAGCTTTTCAATCAACTCTGGCACCAGTCTTGAGTTGAGGGCTCAATATGTCCCTGCCATTGAGAAAACACATTCACTGGGCATGCTGTCCGATGGGCAAGAAGATATTGCTGAGCCACCTTGGTTAGGTCTGTGGACTTGTATGCCTAATATGCTAGTGCATCTGTGTTCATGACCTCGAAGGGATCTGTGAGATAGCATGTCACAGACATTTGTGCTGGGGTCTGTTGGCTGGGGTGGGCCTAGGGTCTCTCATGACAGCTGATTTGTGCCAGGAGCAATGTCTTTTTGCAGGCAATCTAGTTTTAGCTTATTGAAGTGGGGGAGGACGTGCTAGCTGACAGGTTTCTGTTCCTGCTTGCACCACTCTTTGTAGTGGCCACTTTCTCCTATGCTACAAGCTCACTGTGCCTCTGCCTTTGACGCTTCTCTTATTGCACCCTAGCTACCAGCATCTACTTTTTGAATATGAGAAGATGGGACAGGAAGGCAAGCCTCCCTTTCACCCATAGATCAGAAAGTGCAAGCATGTTTGCATCATTTTTTGAGAGGTTTTAGTCTGTTGCATTTGCTGCTGCAAGGAGTCCAGAAACTGCAACATCTCTACTTCAATTTCCTCCTCACAGAAACTCTCTAAAATTCTGTACAAAGTATTTACTATTAGGATAAGCCAACCAAGGGTGGCATTTGTGGAACCTCAGGTCCTCCATGGCATCTTTGAAAGGCTTCAGGATTTGTACCAGATGCCCCATCATTACCCAATCATGATGCCCCCGGGGGCAATCCGCACTATTTCTAGAGACAAATCATGAAGGAATGTCTGCTGCTCCACTAATCTCTGCAGCATCATATTAGTGTAATTCCAGCATTTGCCAATATATTGAATCAGATGTGTAACATTTTGGCTTGTTATGGGGAGGCCTATGATCAATCACCAGGCCCTGAAGGTGCCGCGATGATCCCCCGCAGTGAAGACACTGCCATTCCTCCATGATCACACTTTGCCCTTATCTAGGCCTCACAGCAGGAAAGACCTGGCAGGCACACTCTGATGACATCAGTGCAGCTGGATATTTAAATCTCAGTCGCACTCCCAATCCTCGCCTCAGCAACAGGTCCCCTACCTATTCTGCAGTGCATGTTGTTATTCTCCTGTGCCTGTCTCACTTCTTGTGTCTCCTTGTGCCTAGCCCTGTCTTGCCTCCCCTTGCCATACTGTTTGGTGTCTTTGCCTTGCTCTTTGTACTTGCCCTCTTGTCTAATTCCAGTCCTCTTTTGTCTTGGTCTTCCTTGGCCATTCTTTCTTTGGCATCTGCTCGCCTGGTACTGATCTCTGCTACAGACCCCATCCACTCTCTGCTCATTACCTGCCCTGACCCTCAGCCTGCAACTGGTTACTCTGTGCTCACTACCTGCCCTCTCAGCTTGGACCTGGCCTCTGCCCGTGTCTGCACTCTCTGTCTACCGCTCCTCAAATGACACTCACCAAAGTCCAGCCATCCCATGGAACCCAAGGGCTCAACCTGCAGAGAATGGGGCTGGTACAGGTGAAGTGACTGTACCACTAATTGTACAGGCTGGGAAGGATCTTCATACTATATGTAGTCCTGGTGTGGACTTTGTAATTAGGGGCTAATACATGCAGCAAATGCTTAAACCCATGTACTCCACTACCTGTGGGGGCTGGTCATCAAGAGCAATCATTTCCCCAGTGCTCCTCATTACAACTTTTGATACTGCTTGCCTCTTGCCCCAGAACAGTACAATAGTTCTCACAGGACAAGCAGGATGGTTGTCCTCACAAATGGGTGACATCGAGGTTGGAGCCCAACCACGGAAAACTACTGTCAAAGTTTCAGGAACTTTGACTGGCCCCTACTGGGCATGCCCAGCACGGCACCAACCCTGCAGCCAGCAGGGGTCTCCCTTCAGTCTTCTTTTTTCCGCGCAGCAGTAGCCACGCGGTCAAAGAGCTCTTAACCACGTTCCTGACAGGAATTCTTCAATTAATTTCCTGAAGAAAAATTTGCCCCTCAGGGGCCTCCCTTCTTCAAATTTTTCAACCGCGGAACTTCGGTAAGTTTTTACCGTCGTTGAGTCGACTACAGTCGAGTTTGGCCCTCGAGGCCTGTTGGCAGTCGACAGTCCCGCGGCTAAATTTTTGGCCTATGGCCATGGCATCGGGGTTCTGTCGGTGCCCGGACTGTACCCGAACTATGTCAATCACAGACCCACATAGAGTCTGTGTTTTGTGATTAGGAAGCGAGCATGATGTCTTGACTTGCACCAAATGTGCCCTAATGACACCAAAAGGTCGCAAAGCCAGAATGGAGAAGATGGGACTCCTTTTCCATGCTCGCACTCCAACGCCATCGATTGCATCGACGTCATCGGAACCGGCACCGTCGAAGTCTCATCATCATCGACAGCCCTCCGGTGACGGTCTGCCATCGATAGCTTCACGGCCATCGACTCCTGTCCCTTCCCCTGATGATCGAGGGGATCGGAAAGAGAAACATCGCCATCGACGTCATAAGTCTCGGACCGTCGAGGAATCGAAGTCATCGACCTCCGTGCTGTCCGAGCCTCCGTCGAAAAAGTCTGAACCAGAAGTGGCACCGTCCACTCCTGTCTCGCAGACACCGAGGCAACCCTCACCCCTCCAGGGTTTGGGAGCCGCGATTCCACCGGTGACGGTGGTCCCTCCGGCTCAGCCTCAGCCTCCCTCTCCCGTCGAGCCGGGTCTCGTTACCCCAGGTGTCCGGGCAGAACTGGACCGGCTGGTCCAGGAGGCCATCGACAAAGCGATGCTACGGTTCCAGACTCCTCTGGCACCGACTCCGGCACCGAGAGTGGAACCGGTCACCGACCCGATTTCAGCAGCACTGGCACCGCTGCTCGCCCGGATGGAAGCGCTTATGACGGCCCTTCCACCGGCAATACCTGGGTCACCGACAGCTTTTTCCTCAAGTGGAGAAACACCGTATCGAATTCCTCCATCGGGGATAGTTCCATCGGTGCCATGTCGTCCCTCGCCACCGATACATTCCTCGGGGGTGATACGCACATCAGCTCCACCAAGGATTCCGATGCCGACACCGGTTCCTTCGATGCCGGCACCAGCACCGATGCCGGCACCGATTCCATCGAGGACATTCTCGATGCCCCCGATGATTCCTTCCAATTTCTCGGAGCCTCAACTGGGGCCTTCAGGTATTCAGCCCCCTCATGGTCCTACAGGTCAGCATCCTGATCCTTATGACACCTGGGGTGATGATACCTCTACTGACACCGATGATTTGCCTTCACCACCCTCTCCTGCGGGGAGTAGAAAGCGTTCTCCCCCTGAGGACCTCTCCTTCATAAATTTTGTGAAGGAAATGTCAGAGTTGGTCCCTTTCCAACTTCAATCTGAACAAGATGACAGGCACCAGATGATGGAATTACTCCAATTCCTGGATGCCCCTAAGGTCATCACCTCTATTCCAATTCATCAGGTTTTTCTAGACCTTCTAAAAAAGAATTGGGAATCTCCTGGATCTATTGCTCCGGTAAACAAGAAAGCTGACTCTACCTATCTCGTACAGTCAGCACCTGGCTTTCAAAAACCACAATTGGACCATCATTCTGTTGTGGTAGAATCAGCTCAAAAGAAAGCTAAACGACTAAAGCCACATTCTTCCATACCTCCTACTAAGGAAAATAAATTCCTAGATAGTATGGGTAGAAAGGTATACCAAGGAGCCATGCTGATCTCTAGAATAGCTTCTTATCAGCTGTATATGACTCAATATAATAGGGTCATCCTAAAACAGATGCAGGGGTACTCAGATGCCTTACCAGAACAGTTCCAACCACAGCTTCAATCCCTACTAAATAAAGGATTTGAAGCTGGGAAGCATGAAATAAGAATGGCTTATGACATCTTTGATGCTTCCACTAGACTTTCTGCTACGGCCATCTCTGCCAGACGCTGGGCTTGGCTCAAGTCATCTGACCTTCGCCCAGAAGTTCAGGACAGGCTCTCTGACTTGCCCTGTCTAGGGGATAATTTGTTTGGTGAGCAGATTCAGCAAATTGTTGCTGAAATAAAGGATCATCAGGAGACACTTAAACAGCTCTCATCCATTCCTCCTGACTTGCCTTCTAAACAGCTGTTTAGGAAGGACTCCAAAAAGTCTTTCTTCCGGCCACGGAAGTATTATCCCCCACAAGCCAAAGCTAAGCATGCGAGGTCTTACCATAAAACTCAACCTCGCCAGTCTCGTAAACAAAAGCCCGCAGCAGCTCCACAACCTGGCCCTGCGGCGGGTTTTTGACTCTCACTTAGAGAGCACTTGCCAAACCCCTCTTCCAGCCATACCAGTAGGAGGTCGGCTGTGCCACTTTCTAGAAAGGTGGCATCATATCACCACAGATCAGTGGGTGATAGCGATAATTGCACAGGGTTACCATCTCAACTTCCTGACTCTCCCTTCTGACTCCCCACCCCTGCAGGCGTGGAGACTTACCGATCACTCTGTTCTTTTAGAGCAGGAAGTTTCTCTTCTCCTACAGTCCAACGCTATAGAACCCGTTCCTCCCTTACAACGAGGACTAGGGTTCTACTCCAGGGACTTCCTGATCCCAAAAAAGTCAGGGGGACTTCGTCCGATCCTGGACCTACGGGCCCTCAACAAGTACCTTCACAAGGATAAGTTCAAGATGGTAACCCTGGGCTCGCTTCTCCCCCTGCTGCAAAGAGGGGATTGGCTATGCTCTCTAGACCTGAAAGACGCATATACCCACATTGCGATCACGCAATCTCATCGCAAATACCTGCATTTTCTAGTAGGCCGAAATCACTACCAATATCGAGTGCTACCTTTCGGCCTGGCATCCGCACCACGAGTTTTCACCAAATGCCTCGTGGTAGTTGCAGCTTTTCTGAGGAAGGCAGGTGTCCACGTCTACCCCTATCTGGACGATTGGTTAATCAGGGCCCCAACCCAGCAGATTGCTCGGTCCTCCCTGACCCTAACAATTCAAACTTTGCTTTCTCTAGGGTTTCTTGTCAATTACGAGAAATCCTACTTAATCCCATCTCAGACCTTATCCTTCATTGGGGCAGACTTGGACACCTTACAGGCAAAAGCCTTCCTTCCTCATCAACGGGTTCAAACCCTTGTGTCCCTAGCTCGCCAGCTGCAGTCTCAACACACAGCAACAGCTCGCCAATTCCTCATTTTACTGGGACACATGGCCTCCTCAGTTTATCTGACTCCCATGGCCAGTTTAGCCATGAGGGTCACGCAATGGACTCTGAGATTACAATGGACACAAGCTGTTCAGCCTCTGTCCTCCATTGTTCGCATCACAGATGCACTCCGTCTGTCTCTTGCTTGGTGGACAAATCAATCCAACCTCCTACAGGGCTTGCCTTTTCTCCCACCAGATCCCCAGGTAATCCTCACCACCGACGCTTCCAACATCAGGTGGGGAGCCCATGCAAACAATCTACAAACTCAAGGATTCTGGTCACTAGAGGAAGCCAAACACCAGATAAATTTCCTGGAGCTGCGAGCAATTCGCTATGCTCTCAGGACTTTTCAGGATTGCCTATCGAACCACGCAATCTTAATTCAGACGGATAACCAGGTGGCCATGTGGTACATAAACAAGCAGGGAGGGACAGGCTCCTTCCTTCTGTGTCAGGAAGCTGCGCAGATTTGGGCAGAAGCCCTCTCCCGCTCCATGTACCTCAGGGCCACCTACTTGCCAGGAGCAGACAATGTATTGGCAGACCAGCTGAGCCGTGTCTTCCAACCACACGAGTGGTCCCTCAATCCCTTGGTAGCGACCTCTCTGTTTCACAAATGGGGTTATCCCCACATAGACCTCTTTGCGTCCCCTCAGAACCACAAAGTAGACAATTACTGCTCTCTCATTCGGAGCGAGCGCTCTCAGCCCAGAGATGCGTTCTCCCTCTCGTGGACAACCGGTCTGCTCTATGCATTCCCTCCACTTCCTCTTCTGTCGAAGACTCTCTGAAGCTGCGTCAGAACAAGGGAACTATGATCCTGATAGCACCGCACTGGCCACGCCAAGTGTGGTTTCCCATACTCCAGGATCTCTCCATCCGCAGGCACATTCCTCTGGGAAAGGACCCGCATCTGATCACTCAAAATGACGGATGCCTCCTCCATCCCAACCTCCAAGCCTTGTCCCTGACGGCATGGATGTTGAAAGGTTAGTCCTTCAACCATTTAACCTTTCGGATTCAGTTTCTCGTGTCCTGATCGCTTCACGAAAGCCTTCCACAAGAAAATCTTATTCCTACAAATGGAAAAGGTATACATCATGGTGCACTTCTCAGTCCCTTGATCCCCTTTCCTGTCCAATCTCTAAATTCTTGGACTATCTCTGGCATCTATCAGAATCAGGTCTAAAGACCTCTTCCATTAGAATGCATGTCAGTGCGGTAGCCGCCTTCCATAAAGGTATCGGGGGTGTCCCTATTTCAGTACAACCCCTTGTAACACGCTTTCTTAAAGGATTGCTCCATTTGAAGCCACCTTTACGTCCTCCGGCCCCATCTTGGGACCTTAATCTGGTTCTTGGTCGCCTTATGAAACCACCTTTCGAACCCCTTTACTCCTGTGACTTAAAATATTTCACATGGAAAGTGTTATTCCTTTTGGCTATCACTTCAGCTCGCAGGGTTAGTGAATTACAGGCCCTAGTTACCTATCCGCCTTACACTAAACTCCTGCAGGACCGGGCGGTACTCCGCACTCACCCTAAATTTTTACCTAAGGTAGTTTCGGAGTTTCATATTAATCAATCCATCATACTACCTATCTTCTTTCCCAGGCCCCACTCCAACTCCGGGGAACAAACTCTGCATACCCTAGACTGTAAACGGGCTCTAGCATTCTATCTAGACCGTACAGTTGCCCACAGGAAGAGCACTCAATTATTCTTCTCTTTCCATCCTAACAAGTTAGGGCAACCTGTGGGTAAGCAGGCTCTTTCCTCCTGGTTGGCGGATTGCATCTCCTTCTGCTATCAGCAAGCTGGCATTCCTTTTCAAGACCGTGTTAAAGCACACTCTGTGAGGGCCATGGCGACTTCAGTAGCACACCTTCGATCGGTGCCGCTTCCTGACATCTGCAAGGCTGCAACCTGGAGTTCCCTCCATACATTTGCAGCCCACTATTGTTTGGACAAAGCTGGAAGACAGGATTCCATCTTCGGCCAATCTATCTTGCGTAACCTTTTTCCAACATGATGTACCAACACCCTTCCACCTTCCCAGTAGGGTGCGGATGCCCTCTCCCAAATTCCACCCCAGTTGTTGTGCCTGTTGCACGCCGTTGGGTACATTTGGTGCATGTTCGGACATCCTCAGCTCGGTACTCACCCATTTGTGAGGACAACCATCCTGCTTGTCCTGTGAGAAAGCAAATGTTGCTTACCTGATGTAACAGGTGTTCTCACAGGACAGCAGGATGTTAGTCCTCACGAAACCCGCCCGCCACCCCGCGGTGTTGGGTTCGTTTTTATTTTTATTTTTCGGCACTGCCTGTAGCTTTGAAAACAAGACTGAAGGGAGACCCCTGCTGGCTGCAGGGTTGGTGCCGTGCTGGGCATGCCCAGTAGGGGCCAGTCAAAGTTCCTGAAACTTTGACAGAAGTTTTCCGTGGTTGGGCTCCATCCTCGATGTCACCCATTTGTGAGGACTAACATCCTGCTGTCCTGTGAGAACACCTGTTACATCAGGTAAGCAACATTTGCTTACACCACCCAATTTCCTCCATGATGAGCCTCTGGTCTGACTGCTGGATAGTGCCATAGATTCAGCTTGGGGAAAAGGTCTTCCCCTTGTCATCCCTTCCTCTGGCTTTTAACTGGAGTGGAGAAGGGATCCCGAAGCTAGTACTGCCTCTCTCCCATGATGCTAATGCTAGTCCAGATGGTATTGCATGCCAGTGTTTTTGAGATGCCCCATTTTTTTCTCTTGACTGATGTCCTTCATGCAATGAATAGACAGAGAAAAGTGCAGGTCCTCCATTTTTTTCTGTTCAAATCTTTTTATACGTTCACACATTAAATACAATACAGTGCAAAGTGAGACATGAAATGTAAATACAACATAGTGAGAGCAAAAGAAAAATAGGAAAACCATACGAGGTACATCACAGAGCAAATATTAATAAGAGTTAGGTCTGAACATACTCATCAATCAAATGCCACATTCGGAACAGACTGTGAACCCGGTTGTAATGTACTTGCACCATCTTCTCATATCTTTAAAATAAGCAGACCATATTCCACCAAAAACGTACATTGATAAGAGAGACATTCTTCAGCTTCAAAAGAACCTGCTTAACTGCTATAGAGAGCAAAAAAATCCAATAATTTAGCTTTGGGTTTGGGCAGTTCAGGTTGCATAGCTAATGATTTCAAAATAACTAGCTTATATGTGATGGCCTGAGAGATGGACATCATGGTGGAGATCATGCTCCAAACATCTTTCCAATATATGTTTGTGGAAGCGCAATAAAATAGAGGATGTGATAACGTGGCCTTAGAAGTTCCACAGGACCAACAGCAGTGATTGGCAGAAAGACCCACATGAGAGAGGATCCATGGGGGTCCAAATCGAACAATGAGCTAAAAAAAAATTGATTGAGTTAAGGAAGAAGTCATAGATTCGTGTAAAGTAGAATTCCAATACAAAAACCATGGAAAATTATCAGGCAAGACCAATTCCTGGTCCCACAATTTCTCAACCCTAATACAGTGGGGAAATTTAGATCTTTTAATATGCTGATAAGATATGTGAGGCGAAGTGACCACCCATCGTTAAATTATGAAGTAGGGTAATTACTTGTGGTAGTTGCTTATAAGAAGACAGATCATTTGAAAAGACTGTAATACATGTTAGTAGTTGCAACCATCTGAAAAATTGAGATTGAGGTAATCTGAATCATTCCAATAGTTGTGTAAAGAATAAAAACCATCAGCTACAAGCAACTGACCAGGAGAAATTTTGTCCGCTTATACCCAGGAAAACCAGCATATTGAAGTTTTCCCAATTTGAAAACAAGGATTATGCCAGAGAGTGGCCATCACAGATGATTTCCAAGGAATTATGAGAAGGGGAATTGTATGTTCCAATATCTTAAACACCAAATATGTAGTCAAAAAAATTGCTTTAGTGCGGGAGTTAGTGCGCACTAACTAGGGATGTGAATCGTGTCCTCGATCGTCTTAACGATCGATTTCGGCAGGGAGGGGGAGGGAATCGTATTGTTGCCGTTTGGGGGGGTAAAATATCGTGAAAAATCGTTAAAAATCGTTAAAAATCGAAAAATCGAAAAACCGGCACATTAAAACCCCCTAAAACCCACCCCCGACCCTTTAAATTAAATCCCCCACCCTCCTGAACCCCCCCCCCCAAATAACTTAAATAACCTGCGGGTCCAGCGGCGGTCCGGAACGGCAGCGGTCCGGAACGGGCTCCTGCTCCTGAATCTTGTCGTCTTCAGCCGGCGCCATTTTCCAAAATGGCGCCGAAAAATGGCGGCGGCCATAGACGAAAAAGATTGGACGGCAGGAGGTCCTTCCGGACCCCCGCTGGACTTTTGGCAAGTCTCGTGGGGGTCAGGAGGCCCCCCACAAGCTGGCCAAAAGTTCCTGGAGGTCCAGCGGGGGTCAGGGAGCGATTTCCCGCCGCGAATCGTTTTCGTACGGAAAATGGCGCCGGCAGGAGATCGACTGCAGGAGGTCGTTCAGCGAGGCGCCGGAACCCTCGCTGAACGACCTCCTGCAGTCGATCTCCTGCCGGCGCCATTTTCCGTACGAAAACGATTCGCGGCGGGAAATCGCTCCCTGACCCCCGCTGGACCTCCAGGAACTTTTGGCCAGCTTGTGGGGGGCCTCCTGACCCCCACGAGACTTGCCAAAAGTCCAGCGGGGGTCCGGAAGGACCTCCTGCCGTCCAATCTTTTTCGTCTATGGCCGCCGCCATTTTTCGGCGCCATTTTGGAAAATGGCGCCGGCTGAAGACGACAAGATTCAGGAGCAGGAGCCCGTTCCGGACCGCTGCCGTTCCGGACCGCCGCTGGACCCGCAGGTTATTTAAGTTATTGGGGGGGGGGGTTCGGGAGGGTGGGGGATTTAATTTAAAGGGTCGGGGGTGGGTTTTAGGGGGTTTTAGTGTGCCGGCTCACGATTCTAACGATTTATAACGATAAATCGTTAGAATCTATATTGTATTGTGTTCCATAACGGTTTAAGACGATATTAAAATTATCGGACGATAATTTTAATCGTCCTAAAACGATTCACATCCCTAGCACTAACCATTGTTACTGCGCGAACAGAAAATGATACAATTTGACACTTTTCAGGTCAGTTAAGGTCAGTTTAGGAATGAATATGTATTCCTATTGGCTGCCCTCTTATTTATTCATGTTACCAAGGTTCCCACTGACAATATATGGGGGATGGGAAATGGAAACAGTTGGTAGCTTGACAAAAAAAGTAATGTGATCAGTCAATGTGACTAGAACTTGTGCCCTAACCCTGATACCAGGGGTGTTGTGATCTTCCTGCACGCAGTGCCATAACCCTGACACCAGGGGTGTTGTGATCTTCCTGTACACAGTGCCCTATCTCTATTAATACCAGGAGTGTTGTGATCTTCCTGCACACAGTGCCCTAACCCTGATACCAGGGGTCTTGTGATCTTCCTGCACACAGTGCCCTATCCCTATCAATACCAGGAGTGTTGTGATCTTCCTGCACACAGTGCCCTAACCCTGACACCAGGGGTGTTGTGATCTTCCTGCACACAGTGCCCTATCCCTATTAATACCAGGAGTGTTGTGATCTTCCTGCACACAGTGCCCTAACCCTGATACCAGGGGTGTTGTGATCTTCCTGCACACAGTGCCCTAACCCTGACACCAGGGGTGTTGTGATCTTCCTGCACACAGTGCCCTATCCCTATTAATACCAGGAGTGTTGTGATCTTCCTGCACACAGTGCCCTAACCCTGATACCAGGGGTGTTGTGATCTTCCTGCACACAGTGCCCTAACCCTGACACCAGAGGTGTTGTGATCTTCCTGCACACAGTGCCCTATCCCTATTAATACCAGGAGTGTTGTGATCTTCCTGCACACAGTGCCCTAACCCTGACACCAGGGGTGTTGTGATCTTCCTGCACACAGTGCCCTATCCCTATTAATACCAGGAGTGTTGTGATCTTCCTGCACACAGTGGCCTAACCCTGATACGAGGGGTGTTGTGATCTTCCTGCACACAGTGCCCTATCCCTATTAATACCAGGAGTGTTGTGATCTTCCTGCACACAGTGCCCTAACCCTGACACCAGGGGTGTTGTGATCTTCCTGCATGCAGTGCCCTATCCCGCCTGCATTACTAGTGAGAGGCTGGCTTCACAGACAGGGGGGAGCTTCCTGACCCTCACTCCTCCCCTCCCCCATGTCCCAGTCAGTGAATGGTGTGTGAGGTGGGGGGGAGGAGGATGGTGAAGGGTGAGACAGCTTCCTCCCTGCATTACTAGTGAGAGGCTGACTTCACAGAAAGGGGGCAGCTTCCTGACCCTCTCTCCTCCCCTCCCCCATGTCCCAGCCAGTGAATGGTGTGTGGGTGAGGGGGGGGGGGAGGATGGTGAGGCTGAAACAGCTCCTTCCCTGCATTACTAGTGAGAGGCTGGCTTCACAGACAGGGGGGGGGAGCTGCCTGACCCTCACTCCTCCCCTCCCCCATGTCCCAGTCAGTGAATGGTGTATGGGTGAGGGGGGGGGGGGGAGGATGGTGAAGGCTGAGACAGCTCCCTCCCTGCATTACTAGTGAGAGGCTGGCTTCACAGACAGGGGGGAGCTGCCTGACCCTCACTCCTCCCTTCCCCCAAGTCCCAGCAAGTGAATGGTGTGGTGGTGAGGGGGGGGAGGAGGATGGTGAAGGGTGAGACAGCTCCCTCCCTGCATTACTAGTGAGAAGCTGGCTTCACAGACAGGGGGGAGCTGCCTGACCCTCACTCCTCCGGGGTGTTGTGATCTTCCTGCACACAGTGCCCTATCCCTGATACCAGGGGTGTTGTGATCCTCCTGCATGCAGTGCCCTATCCCTATTAATACCAGGAGTGTTGTGATCTTCCTGCACACAGTGCCCTATTCCTGATACCGGGGGTGTTGTGATCTTCCTGCATGCAGTGCCCTATCCCGGTTACCGGGGGTGTTGTGATCTTCTTGCACACATCCCGGTATCAGGGATAGGGCACTGCATGCAGGAAGATCACAACACTCCTGGTATCAGGAATAGGGCACTTTGTGCAGGAAGATCACAACATCCCTGGTATTAGGGATAGGGCACTGTGTGCAGGAAGATCACAACACTTTTGGTATTAATAGGGATAGGGCACTGCATGCAGGAAGATCACAACACCCCTGGTATTAGGGATAGGGCACTGTGTGCAGGAAGATCACAACACCCCGGAGGAGTGAGGGTCAGGCAGTTCCCCCCTGTCTGTGAAGCCAGCCTCTCACTAGTAATGCAGGGAGGGAGCTGTCTCAGCCTTCACCATCCTCCCCCCCCCCCTCACCCACACACCATTCACTGGCTGGGACATGGGGGAAGTCAGGAGTGAGGGTCAGGCAGCTCCCCCCTGTCTGTGAAGCCAGTCTCTCACTAGTAATGCAGGCGGGATAGGGCACTGCATGCAGGAAGATCACAACACCCCTGGTATCAGGGTTAGGACACTGTGTGCAGGAAGATCACAACACCCCTGGTATCAGGGTTAGGGCACGGTGTGCAGGAAGATCACAACACTCCTGGTATTAATAGGGATAGGGCACTGTGTGCAGGAAGATCACAACACCCCTGGTGTCAGGGTTAGGGCACTGTGTGCAGGAAGATCACAACACCCCTGGTATCAGGGTTAGGGCACTGTGTGCAGGAAGATCACAACACCCCTGGTATTAATAGGGATAGGGCACTGTGTGCAGGAAGATCACAACACCCCTGGTATCAGGATTAGGGCACTATGTGCAGGAAGATCACAACACTCCTGGTATTAATATTGATAGGGCACTGTGTGCAGGAAGATCACAACACCCCTGGTGTCAGGGTTAGGGCACTGTGTGCAGGAAGATCACAACACCCCTGGTATCAGGAATAGGACACAAGTTCTAGTCATATTGACTTATCACATTACTTTTTTTGTCAACTACCAACAGTTTCCATTTCCCATCCCCCCAACCATCACCTCAGTGGGAACCTTGGTAACATCAATAGATAAGAGGGCAGCCAGCCAATAGGAATACATATTCATTCATAACTGACCTTTACTGACCTGGAAAGTGTCAATTTGTATCCCGTTAGTGCGCACTAACACGATTTAATGATTTTTAACGATAAATCGTTAGAATTTCTATTGTATTGTGTTCTATAACGATTTAAGACGATATTAAAATTATTGGACGATAATTTTAATCGTTGAAAAACGATTCACATCCCTATGACAGTTTAATCATACAGGGCTCTAAGTGAAATGTCAGCAATGTAGCACAAATTTTGTAGTCAGCATTTAGAAGAGATATGGGCCAATAATTAGATACCAGTAATAAATCTCGGTTGGGCTTTGGAACGACCACTATATTTGCATCATTAAAGTATGGGGCTATAGAATCAGAGGATTGCAACTCCAAAAAGAGAAAGTGGAGCTTGGGAAATGAAGAAAGCCTTATAAAATTCAGTAGTAAATCCTTCCAATCCAGGCATTTTTCCCTTTTACAGTAAGGATAAGGCACATGAAACCTCTGACTCTAAAAAAAAAAAAAAGGTCTAACTTTTCTGCTTTCTCTTTAAATAACATTTATTTATTTATTTATTTATTTATTGGTTTTTATATACCGCCGCTCATCAGAGATATCACGTCGGTGTACATAGAACAAAATCTGCAATTGTGTTTTACATAAAACAGTAAGAAAACAACTGAGAAACAACTTTACATTATAAAACGGTTAAATGCATTAACAAAAAACAATTTATAAAATATAAAGAGATATATAGGGATAATGTTAAAAGGGGAGAGCTTAATATTACAGTTTATATACAATTTATAAAAGAGTCAGGGGAGGATAGTGGCGTGGGCAAAGGAAGGGGAGGGTTTGAGTTTAAGTGGGGAAGAAGAGAGAATGGTGTAAGAGGGAGGGATTATATACATGTAGGGCTGAAAACAGCAAATTCTTCAGGTTTATAAGTTGCAAGGAGGAAGCTAAGGATGAGATAGGTAGGATGAGACTAGAGTTGACTGCTGTAAAAAGGAGGTGGAAGAGGGGTTAGAGGGAAAAGTGGGGTGCTGTCTTAAGTGTCTAGACTTAATGAATAAGAGAAAGAGGAGGCAGAGAGTGGAAGGTAAAAAGGGGTAGAGAAAGAAAATATGAAGATCATGTATAGGCTTTAGTGAAGAGCCATGTCTTAAGCTTTTGCTTAAAGGTTTTTGAGGACAGTTCCAGACGTAAATCAGTAGGCATGGAATTCCATAGCATAGGGCCAGCTAGGGATATGGCGCAAGCTTTGGTAGATGTGTATTTGAAGAGTTTTGGTGAGGGGGTTTGCAGGGTGGCTATGTATGGTTTTCTAGTAGGCCTGTTAGAATTCTTGAATTGAAAGGAATTGGAGGGCCAGTTCTTGAATTGAAAGGAATTGGAGGGCCAGTTCATTTCTGGGTTGTGGAGGGATTTGTGGATAAGTGATAAAATCTTGTATTGTATACGATAGTGGATTGGGAGCCAGTGTAGCTCCTTAAGTATGGGAGTGATGTGTTCTTTAGTGGGCGTATTTGTGAGGATACGAGCTGCAGTATTTTGCAAGATTTGTAGTGGGTATATGGCATTTTTAGGCAGCCCCACTAGCAAAGCATTACAATAGTCAATTTTAGAAAAAACCATGGCTTGTAACACAGTACGAAAATCGGAAAAGTGTAATAGTGGTTTGAGTTTTTTGAGTGTATGGATCTTGAAAAAAAACATGGGATGGTGTAGTTTAAATAAAAAATTAGCAATAATGGATGGATCATTACTAGAGGTGGATGAATAAAGTGAACTATTACAAATTAGAAATTGAGTCGGTATGTCCTGCTTCTTAAAAATAGTGTGCCCAGAAGGTGTATTAATGGCAGCAATCCTCTCATGTTCCTTTGAAACTTTAAGATAATTAGCTAAAAGTCGACCAGATTTATTATTCTCAGCATAATACCTAGGGTTCTGAAGAAAAACGGTCTTCCCAGCTCTGGAACTTAACAGCTTATTATAATGATATTTTAATTTGTAGATAGCAGGGAGAAGAGAATTATTCCAAGAAACACTGTGATCATGCATTAAGCAATGAATTTCAGTCTCCAAAAGCGAAAGCTCCTGTTTTTTGCTGCTGCGTTTATAGAGTAGCTAATTATCTCTGCTCGTATTGTAACCTTACATGCTTCCCAGACAGCTGGAATGGAGACACCACAAAACATCCCTCTATGGAGGATGTGCTCTGGTTTATGAAAGAAGGACCTTCCAAAAATTCTTCATTAAATCTCCAGCTAGGAGGAGTAGCAGGAGAAGCCTCCAATACTATATTTAAAGTTTATAGCTGCTTGATCTGATATCACAATGGGAAGTATATAATCCTGAGTAACTGAGCTGAGAAGACCTTTGGACTCAAGAAAGAAATCAATATGGGAATAGGAATGGGGTGGGAAAGAAGAAAAAGTGACATCTTTGTTGGTCAGATGTATTGGTTGCCAACGAGGCCGAATTGGGCTATCAATGCCAGGATACCTGTATGTGAAGAAGATCTACTAAAACAGAAGGATTGTCTATCCATCAAGGGGTCTAGAGGCAGATTAAAGTCCCCTCCTCCCCCTCCCCCCCGAGAAGTATGTGAAGGTTGTCATATTTGCCTGAAAGAGAAACTAATCCCTGAAAAAATTGGGAGGCATCAGAGTTAGGAGTATATACATTAACAAGCAAGATGTAGACATTATAAGTTTTAACAGCTACCCAGCAACAATCTATATCTGCTTCTTGTTGAAGGAGTTGAATCTGCAAATGTTTATGAAACAAGATAGCTGCTCCCCTCTTTTTTGAGATAGCTGTGGTATAAATGACTTTCCCCAACCAATCTTTTTTCAATTAAGTGACTATAGTGGACAAATTGGTCTCCTGTAGAAAAACACCATCAAGATGCAAGTGTTGCGGTGATTCACGGAAGAAGACACGTCAGACAGGATTCTCGGGAAGGCACCCAGAACTAAGCTGGAGCTCTCCTTTTATTGTACAGAGTTACATCTTATCAGAGTAAACACAGGCGTATACATCATATTGGCTACAATACTGCAGGACACATAGCTGCAACGGCTCATGCTGTGCACGTGATTAACTCATGTTACTATCGAGGTGGGAGCAAGCAAGTAATCTGTGTCTAGGGCAAAGGTTGTTTGTGAAACTGAGATAAGGAAGTACAGAGTGTTCTGAGGAGTGCTGACGCAACCAGGCTCAGTGTGGTTTGCCAGCTGCTGAGCAAGGCCTTTGTCTCCACATCTCCTCCTTTCTTTTATTCTTTATTTTTCAACAGCTTATAAGTGTAAAGTATTTCTTCGCAGTGTGGTCTGATCGGGGTCTAAACATGGTGATCAAATTGGTAGTCATTGTAGGCAACAGCAAAGGCAAATCAAAAGGAAAACAACAGTCAATACAATAGGGACTATTTGTCTTAAACCTGATAAGTTGAAGGGAACTGCATGCATCAATAGTCCCCCTCTGGTATGGGTTGGCATGTGCATGCAAACCCAGCAATCTGTTTGATTCAAAAGTTGCAATAAGTTCTGTGTATCGGTAATGTACATATTGGTTTGCCATAGTCCTTGTTTAGAGATCGCCATGGCGGGAAGGAGAATGTAAGATAAGAAGATGCACATCACAATTGTCAATGAATTTGCATTCAGGCAAGAGAACGCAGCAAGCAAAACAATTCTCTGGAGTTTTTTCAAGTCCTTGCTATTCCAAGAGCTGCGTGGATTGGCTGGATAATGCCTTAATTTGTCCCCAGGTCATCTGATGATGCTTGTGAGGAGCCCGATCCCGGTCCTTCTGAGGATTGTGAAGACTCAGGGAGAAGTTTGGAATCGGGTTTTGCAGACCTTGGTGCCACGCCATCTCTCCACTGCTTAACGCAACGACTCAGAACCCAGATTGTACCTGAGGGAGCAAGCACAGCAGCATATCCTTGTCCCCATGTTAACAAGGGCATGGGGCCATGCCAAACAGGGTTAGGTAACATTCTGTATAAAACTGATGGTTGTGGGTTGCTAATCCTATTCCCAAAATGATTATCCACTGCTGTGGCCTGATTTGCATTTGATATATTTAAATGATTTAAGGTAAACAGTACCTTGTTCAGCCAGTCTTGTTTGGGGGGGAGTCCGGGGGCATTTCCTGCCTTTTGTTTGTGTTTGTCAAGGGCTGTCTTAAGGGGGGCGAGACTTCGAGGCCCCGGCAGAATCGGTTCCTTTGTATGCTCCCCCTCCCGGGGCATGGCATTGTTGTTTAAAATGGCCAGGTTTTTTACAATTGAAAGAAGTCCCTTTTGGCTTTTGAAATTGACCTTTGTGCAATGCGGCTGCTAGGGTGTCCATTTGGAATGTGTGAGTACCCACGTCCATACACTCCTTTAACATGTCTGCCAGGGTGTAGTCTATTTTACTGACTATGGATTGCAGAGCTTTTCTACAATCCACATTTGCATTTTCAAAGGCTAATTTCTTTATTAGTTCAGCGCTCGCCTCTGGGTTGTCTACCTGACGCTGAATGGCTTCTTGCAGCCGATCTATAAATTGTGTGTAAGATTCTGTGGCCGCTTGTCGGGTTATCGTAAATGATTTTGTAGCTTTTCCTGATACTGGGACCTTTTTATAGGCTTTGTTTATGCAGCGGGCTATTGGTGGGTAGGTGGCCACAGGCGTCCCCATGGCTTGCCTTTCCAGCGTAGCGAATTGCCCCGCTCCGTAAAGTTGGTCGGGCACATAAGCTCCTCCTGAAGCATTCCCCACCAACACTGCCTCCCTCTGGTATTCCGAGTCCCATATTACATATTGAGCTGGGGTGAGGATCATATGGAACAGATCCTTCCAATCTTGGGGAATCAGGCAGTAGCCATTTGCTAGTCCCTCCAACATTCCCAAAGTATAGGTGGAATGAATCCCTGTTTCGACAATACTTTTTCGAAACTCCCTAAGGACAGTATAGGGTAGTGCCGACCACTGGTAGTGGACCCCTCCCTGGTTATTAGGGACCTCTGTGACTGGAAAGGCTTGAAGCCCTTCCATTAGTTTTCTCCTGTTAGATTTCCCTTAAATTGTTCCTGATGAAACCCCGCACGGACTGTGCCGCAAAGATTAGTGTGTGGCACAGTGTGCGCTTCTGCCATCATATCTGGGCAAGGATTCAAGGACGGCACAGTTGGCGATGTTGACTCTATAGTCGGGAGTGGACCTGCCGTTGGTAAGGGACGTTGCGGATACAGCGGAGGGGCGGTATGGAAATTTCCCTCTGGTAATAGTGATGCGGGTGGGGACGGTGCCCTGAGATTGTGGGTCCCCATGTTTTCTATGGCTTCTTTACATTTCTGCCATAATAACAAATGCTGTATCGAAGTGAGTGGGGCCACGTGCAGATTAATCCCTATCTTAATCCAGTCCTTGATATCCAAAGTATCAGCCTCTGGATACCATGGGCACTGGCACCCTATTTCTTCTACCATATCTTCTAAATCTCCTAGTCTGATATGGATCGCTTCTCCCTTGGTAATAAAGACATTTCTCTTTAGTATTTTCTGCAACTCTTTTGCATGAAGCTTCTGCGGAGCTGACAGTTCTCCCCCCAGACTCACGAATGTGGGAGCGGAATTCGCTGTGGTGCACCTGTGCTCGACCGGTCGAATGCGTATCACGTCGTCGGGTCACCAGATGTTGCGGTGAATCATGGAAGAAGACACGTCAGACAGGATTCTCGGGAAGGCACCCAGAACTAAGCTGGAGCTCTCCTTTTATTGTACAGGGTTACATCTTATCAGAGTAAACACAGGCGTATACATCATATTATTGGCTACAGTACTGCAGGACACATAGCTGCAACGGCTCATGCTGTGCAAGTGATTAACTCATGTTACTATTGTGGTGGGAGCAAGCAAGTAATCTTTGACTAGGGCAAAGGTTGTTTGTGAAACTGAGATAAGGAAGTACAGAGGGTTCTGAGGAGTGCTGATGCAGCCA
This sequence comes from Rhinatrema bivittatum, assembly GCF_901001135.1. Taxonomy (NCBI): domain Eukaryota; kingdom Metazoa; phylum Chordata; class Amphibia; order Gymnophiona; family Rhinatrematidae; genus Rhinatrema; species Rhinatrema bivittatum. The sequence goes on along the minus strand of NC_042615.1, from coordinate 731,640,114 downwards.
GGCTCAGTGTGGTTTGCGAGCTGTTGAGCAAGGCCTTTGTCTCCACATGCAAGGACTTACAATATGACATAACATTTTTACATCTAATACAATAATTTAACCCATTGACAATCGGTGAAAACACTCTTAAGGCAGTGGCCAATACAATAAGCTAAAGATAGAGAAATGTATAATACATAATACCATGATGTACTCATGCTGAAATGCATTAAATTGTAAAGAGTAAATCAAAAAAACTGCACATATATCACACTATAGGTGAACATACATAGCAGCCGAAAAAAAGACATATAGCTGCAAGAAAGAAATAGAGCAAAAATAAGCCAGTAGAGAAATAAGAACACAAAAGGCACAGAAAAAGAAAACCATGCCATAAGCCCAATCTGGGTCAGGATGGGTCGAGTGTGCCTATAAAGATGGTAGTTCTCATTCCTACTACATCAGAAGTCAATATAAAAACTTGAAATATACATAAGAGCTTATAATGAGGCAGTAGCCATTAGCCAAAAACAAGTAAAAAGTTCAAACTAGCCAATGCAGAAACCGACAACTGCAGAATGAATTCAACTGTGTCAAAAAATAGCCAGAGACAAAGAAAAAATCTCATGCTGAGCAGTGATAACTATGATGGAGGTAAGCGAGAGACCATCCAGATATGCCTGCAAAGCTTCAGGAGCTTCATATGTTTTGGTGCTAGTGCAATGATTGACTCTCATATGCGCAGGATAAATGAGACCAAATTGAGCCCCTATATCTCACAATTTCGGGCGAGGGTGATGAAATGGTTCCTGGCCCTATAGCCCATCAACTACTGAATATAACATAGGGCAGAAAAGGAAAACACCAATGCAGATTTCCTGTCCAGAGCGGTGTCCCATGAACATGCAGGTGCTCATCCTAACAAGGCTGAGCTGAAGAGGAGGGTTTGTGAGGGAGTATACAGAAATTTCCCTCAGACTACTTTAAGGACCAGGCACACCTGGCTCACCTGGTCCTCCTTAAAATCCAAACCCACAGGGAATCCTGGGTGAAGGGAGGAGCCCCTCACCAGAGATTAAAAACTCAGGGTCTGAGAGGTTTAAACAGGCCCAGGGAAGAGGTAGACCCACCATATGCCAAGACTTGTTATATTTAAAATCTGAAGTAAGGTGTGCTGCATTGTTTGTTTTGAGTTTACTTTTTCACTGTAAATAAAGTGTACCTGTTGTGGAGCGCTAGGAGAGCGATCCCACTCCTGGGAGATGTGTGTGCCCTTGGGTCGCGGCCAGAGAGGTCTGAAGAGGTGCCGCGGGAGGCGTGGCATGCCCGAGCATGGGCTGGACGGGAGCTAGGCTGGAGTGATGACCGGAGACAGGCCCTCCTCCGGACCTGCATGCTTCGGAAGACCCAACAACGCAATGTTGGTCTTGTGAACAGTCCTCCGACCGTTCACAGCCCTTTCGGACCTGCCACAGGGTACGGCACGAAGCGGCAGGCCAGATGGAGGCCAGGGCAGCGAAGACTAGAACATGGATTCAGACGAGACTCAGGAACGACGTAGACTCAGGCAAAGACGTGGACTCTGGAACGAGGTGCAGGATGCATAGACGTGGACTTAGGCACAGATGTGGACTCAGGACAAGGTACTGGATGCACAGACGTAGATTCAGAAGCGAGGTACTGTAGATGCAGAGGAAGATTCAGAAGCGAGGTACTGAAGGTGCAGATGTAGACTCAGGAATAAGGGCTGAAGGAAGACATGGGCATTGTCCCTCAGGGCGCCCTACTCAGACCACCCGTGGGACTGAGTCACGGACCACCCTGTCTCATGAGCGCCCTACTCAGCCCAGGAAGGCCGGTCGCGGACCACGCTGAGAACGGGAGAATGCAGGAGAGATCCAGGCGAAGCAAACTCCGATGCTGGGATACTGACATCCGAAGCCCCGTCGGCTGGCAGGAAGGGAAGCTCCAAAGCACAGGGACGAATCCCACCTGTTGGCACTCCAGGGCCCAACAGGCCAGAAGGCTCAGGAGCCAGACAAGACGAAGGGCAGAACATATGGACTGGATCAGGAACTGGATCTGGCACCGACATCTAGGTAACAGGGAAGAAGATGGTTGCTGCACACCGGCAGCCAAAGCAGGATTGCTGCACACCGGCAGCCAAAGCAGGGATACGCTGCACGCCTGGCAGCTCAAGGCAAGGATACGCTGCACACCTGGCAGCTCAAGGCAAGGATACGCTGCACACCTGGCAGCTCAAGGCAGGTTAAAGTATCAGGGTCAGGAACAAGGATTAAGACAGACCTCAGGGCTGGAACAAGGACATCTGGAACAGCAGGAACATCAGGACTGGAACACGGATACTAGAACAGGAGACACACCTCAGGTCTGGAACATGGACATCTGGAACAGCAGGAACATCAGGACTGGAACACAAGTACTGGATCAAGAGACAGACCTTGGGACTGGAACAACAGGCAGACATCAGGACTTGACGAGGAGCTCCGACAGGTAACAAGAAACACAGGACCTTGCAGAAGTGCTGGAACATGGACGACTTCCTGGAGCGAAGGATCTCAGGAGTGACCAACTCCTTGCGAAGGCAAAGACAGACTGAACGCTGAGCCCTTTAGTAGAGCTGAGGTGGACAACGCCCAGGGAGGGGTCAGCAGGGGGCCACACCTGGCTGGCCCTTGAAGAGGAGCAGAGAGGCGCGCGCTCGCGCCTTAGGAGGCTGGAGAGAAGAGCTGGAAGCTGGTGGTGTCCTCAGCCACGTGGAAGGCCCAGAGAAGCAACAGAGCAGCCCTGGGCTGGAGCTGCTCCCAGCCGCAAGGACTGAAGCAGGAAGAAGCAGAGAGAGGTAAGGCTGGCTGCAGGCACCGGCAGGGAGAACAGAGAGCTGCAAAGACTGAAGCAAGAAGCAGGAGAAGGGCTGACTGCAGGAACGGCTCCATGTCGTGAAGACAGCCCCAGGAGGAGAGGTAAGACTGCAGGCAGAGTAGAGAGCTGTAGAAGGCTGCAGGCACCGGCAGGGACGGCTTCCCTGCCAGGCAAGGACCCGGGCTGAAGCAGGCACCAGCAAGGACGGCCTCCCTGCTGGCTGAAAGGTCCCGGGATCGCAGCAGTACGTCGGGGGAAGGCAGAAACAGGAGCAGAGGAGCCGGCCGCATGGCAACAGCTGCGGGGACAGCCCCAGCTGATTCAGGGAGAGAGAAGCAGCAGCGTCAGCAGCCCGACTGGCTGTGAGAAGGTAAGAGCCTGCCCACGCTCCTCACGGGCAGGATCACAACAGTACCCAAGGAACAGCCAGATTTGACTCATTTATTTAGCTGTTCCCAAGCTTCTATCTCCCAAGTTACTACACATGCGCTGCTGAACATTTGTAGGCTTTCCCCTATAATCTTCTTTAAAAGTTGCTCTATCTCATTTTTAATTCAGTGCCAGCAGCCGGGTTCCATTTTGGTTAAGGTGAAGCCCATCCCACAGAAATAGCTCCCCTTCTCAAAACATTCTCCAGTTCCTAATGAATCTGAAATCCTACTTCCTACACCATTGTCTCATTTACTCATTGAGACTCTAGAGCGGGAGTGGCAAACTCCAGTCCTCAAGAGCCACAAACAAGTCAAATTTTCAGGATATCCACAATGATTATGCATGAGATAGATCTGAATACAATGGAGGCAATGTATGCAAATCTATCTCATGCATATTCATTGTGGATATCCTGAAAATCAGATATGTTTGTTGCTCTCGAGGATTGGAGTTAGCTACCCCTGCTGTAGAGGTTTGGTGCCATCTGGGTTTCTGCAGATGGAGATGGCAAAATCTCTGAGAATGCCAACTTGGAGGATGTGGATTGTAGTTTCCTACCTAGCAGCTTAAATTTAGCCTCCAGCACCTACCTCTTGCCCCTTTCTATATCATTCATACCCACAAGGACCACAATGGCTGGCTACTTGCCAGCACTCTCTAAAGTCCAATCTCTGGTTTTTACAAGGCAGGCAAGTTATCAAGCAATCCTGACATCTACCAGTCACCCAACTATCTAGGGGGTCCATATTAAGCTGCTTTGCAGCTCAGCAAGTTAGCCGGTAAACTTATCCAGCTAACTTAGTAGATATTCAGCGCGGGCCATCCTTCGCTCCTTCCATGTGACAGGGGCCAACCAATGGCACCAGTAGCCCCTGTCACATGGTAAGGGCAAAGGGCCACCAGCGCCATTTTGTTTACTGGCAGCCGACAGCCCGAGAGCAGGAGATTGCTCCCAGGACCCCGCTGACTACCAGGGACTTTAGGCAAGTTTGTAATTAAGTAAATTTGAAGGGTTGGGGTGGGGTTTTTTTTCCAGTGAAAATTGCCGAGGAAAAAAAAACGACCCGTTGGAAAACCCGAAGCCCGACCCAGCAGATAAACATGAAGCACATCCCTATGCCGTATCATCTCTACTGAGGAACCCTCATTGGTGTACCCCGCTCTGCGGACCATTGCCATAATCATCTCTACAGAGGAATCCTCTGTGGGTATACCCCACTTCACAGACCCCGTGGCACCTCTGTGTCTGTGTGACTTTCCTGATACACTCCCCGCTCCGTGCGCAGTGTCGCTCGACTTCTCTATAGAGACTCAAGGGCTTCCGAGCTATATCTGACGTCAGCGCCCAGCTCTGATGCTCCGTGGCTCCAACCCCTGGGACCATCCTCTCTAGCTCCTTCTGTCCTTCAAGCTTTCTCTCTCTCTGTTCTCTCTCCTGTATCAGCTGTTCTACGCACCCAACAGCTGAGACCTCAACTCTCAATGGTGAGGCTCACGGGGCTCCTCCCAATGGGCGGTACCATCTCTCACCTCGGCCAGGGACCACAAACCTTAACAAAAGTATTTTCAAAAGTGACATATGCACATACGTCAGTTAACTTTTTGAAAAAACCTGCTTCCTTGCATAAACTAAGGGTTATTACATTCATATAATATGATTATTTAGCATGTTAAATGTGTGTTAACTTTTATAAAACAAATATAGAAACCTTATAGATCCCTGCGTTAAAAAATGTGTATGTATTGAAACACATGTGCATTCTTTTGAGACGGTGATATATGGTATTTTACAAACTGGCTCCCGTTGCACACTTTGGGGCATATTTTCAAAGGGGTACGGACGTAAGATACATGCGTAACCCCCGAAAAACTGCCCCTTTCACCCCCTGTGCGTGCCGAGCCTATGTTGCATAGGCTCGGCGGGTGCGCACAAGCCCCGGGACGCGTGTCAGGGGCATGTTGCGGCTGGCGAGTCATCAGGGGCGTTACAGGGGGTGAGGCCACGGCCTCCGAACCAGCCCCCGGACCGGAACATGGCGCGTTGGCAGCCGGCCCGCGCGCGCAAGTTACGCCTGCCTTGGGCAGGCCTAACTTTTGAAATAAAGGTGGTGGGGGGAATTAGTTAGGGCTGGGGGGCGGGTTAGTTAGGGGAAGGAAAGGGAAGGTGGGGGGCACCGGAAAGAAAGTCTCCTCCGAGGCCGCTCCAATTTCGGAGTGGCCTCGGAGGGAACGAAGGCAGGCTTCGCGGCTCGGCGCGCGCAGGCTGCCGATTTTGCGCAGCCTTGCACACGCTGACCCCGGATTTTAAAAGATATGCGCGGCTACGCTGAGTTATGTACACTATTGAAAATTACCCTCTGAATCTGCTAGACAATTAAAAGCACGCGCAATTTAAATGAAGGAAGAAAATATAGTTTAAATCTGCTAGACAACTAAAACATAAGGCAGCCCAAATTGCTCACATTGTTAAAACCCAGCACTTTTTACTTAAACTAGTTTTATTTTTATTCCACTACATAATTTATACAGTTCTGATGACTGAGGAATATGGCACCATTCCTGAGTATACTGCCTCTTCCCCCAGGCAAACCCTTTCATTTCAATGAGACTGTAAATGGAACCTATCACTTTATGTTGGAGCCCACTAAAAATTAATGCACCACGAGATAAAAATGAGACATCCAGGCCATCAATATGTGACTTCTGTGACTGACAGTGTATGTGCACTTTTACTGAAATAAGTTTCTTTCTTCAAGTCTAGGATACAGCAGAATTATATTTTAGAAAAGCTAATAAAAACTAAATTATGCTCTTTCCCTTGATAGATCAACAGCAATGATAGCAAATATTGTATAACTTTAATCTTGACTGATGGCATTTGAAGCTAGAAGAATAGAGCCCATACAGAAGCAGTTTTCTGTAACGAGGTTAGTTTAACAATAACATATTGACAGTTATAATGGGCTATGTTTTTCAGATCTCAGAGATAACTTAAATAATGCTAAAATGCAGCATTGTAGAGAATTCATTGATTTCTATATTTGTAGAGCAGTTGAAGTGAGAATAGAACTAACTTCCTCCATGTCAAAACAAAAACTATATTGTTGTTTGTGGGGAAAAGTCACTTACATGCACTTTAGTGTGAATTTTAAAAGCGCAGGGTGTGCCAAAGCCAGGAGATACAGGTAGAAATCGGGCCAACGTGCGCGCACAGATTTTTTGACCTTATAAGTGATGTAAAGAAGTTGATTTGTACAATGCAGCTAGCAGAGACTGCAGTGTACAAATCAACACCTCTTTTTGGAATTTTTATCACTTATAAATTATAAGTAGGTAGATGTGAATTTGTAATTTACTCTTTCGGATAATAGAAGGACTAGGGGGCATTCCATGAAGTTAGCAAGTAGCACATTTAAGACTAATCAGAGAAAATTATTTTTCACTCAATGTATAATTAAACTCTGGAATTTCTTGCCAGAGAATGTGGTTAGTGCAGTTAGTGTAGCTGGGTTTAAAAAAGGTTTAGATAAGTTCTTGGAGAAGTCCATTAACTGCTATTAGTCAAGTTGACTTAGGGAGTGGCCTCTACTATTTCTTGCATCAGTAGCATGGGATCTTCTTAGTGTTTGGGTACTTCCTAGGTTCTTGTAGCCTGGTTTGGCCACTGTTGGAAATAGGATGATGGGCTTGATGGACCCATTATGGCAATTTCTTATCTTCTTATAAGGTTAAAGATTTTTTAATGTTGTGAATTTTAGAATGGATACCTCTGAATGTGTCTGTAATACCACCCCCTAACCCCAACCCACTTCCTGAAAACTCACCCCGAATGAAAGTGCCCCCTTACAATGGTCCATAAATAGAGAATCAGACTGAACCTTTTAAAGAGTCTCTCTCTCTCTCTCACCTCTGCCCCATAATGGGGAGTTGTAGCAATGTGCCATGTATAAGATATGTCCATACAGCTGCAGACATACATGATGAGCAATTTATTACCTACACATAGATTATAAAATAATGTGGATTTTTTGTGCACTGCGAGATACACATGTTTGTGGGCACACGCACAGACCTTTTAAAATCTACCTTCAAGTGTGTAAGTTCACCAAACCAAATTATACCCTCAATAGAATAGGTATAACTTTGCACAAGTGAGCCTGTGCATTTTTCAGCCCTTTTACATGGGAATTTGCAAAGCAAACAAATGAACATAAGTTCACTTTGAAAATTCGGGATGAAGTCCGTGTGTAAAATTTACTAGAGATGTGAATCGGAACCAGAATCGGATCCGATTTCAGTTCCGATTCACATCTCTATAGATGTGAATCGGAACCAGAATCGGATCCGATTTCAGTTCCGATTCACATCTCTAAAATTTACACGCAGACTTTACCCCAATCCACACAGCTATAAAATTACCCTCCGTATTTATTGTTTCTATGTTTTATTCTTGTGCAATGCCTAGAGTCTTCCAGTATTTGGTGACTTTCAAATAAATGAATAAACAATCATAAACAAATAAATAATAGTCTATGTGTATTCTGTTACTTGGGGGCCAATGCAATATAGTAGGCTCAGCCGAGCGCACTGTATATCCCGCAGTCGGACGCGGGTTGAATAGGCGCTAATGAATCCCCTAATGCAATAAGGAGATTAGCGCCTATTCAACACGCGTCCGACGCGGAGTGAGTCTAATAGTGCTAATCACATGCAAATGCATGTGATTGAGGCTATTAGCATTCACTCCAGATGCAAAAAAAAAAAAAAATTGTGCATGTAGGATGCACATTTACCATTAATTGCTGTGCGCTACTTAAACCTGTCATGCCTCCTACTTAATATCCTTATGATATTAAGTAGGAGGAAAAAAAAAATTTAATAAAGTTAAAAAATGGAAAAAAAAACCACTGGCAGTTGGGTGCAGGAAACAGACGCTGGAATGACAAGCGTCCATTTCCTGAACCCCCCTGGCTGAGCGGCTGTGCGGTGTTTAGGAAAACAGACGCCGATAAACTCGGCATCGGTTTTCCTAACCGGCGGACAGCCGACGCCGATCGGGTTCGTGTTAGCAAGGAGGCTCTAGGGGCGCGCAAGCAACCCTAGAGCCTCCTTAGTAATGCGACCCCCCTAATGTAAATATTGCATGCCCCCCCTTGGGCACCTGGGGCATGTTAAGAAAGCGGGCGCTGACTGTTCAGCGCCCACTTTCTGCGCTTATTTATTGCATTGGACCCTTGGAGAGTAAGCTCAAAATTTTCCATCTTCAGTAGTCTGATTGTGAATTGCCTGAGCTTTCTCTTCTGAAACAGTTCATGAGTCACACCCAGGTATTTGGGTTTTCAGGATATCCATAAAGAATATCTATGAAATAGATTTGCGTCCACTCCCTTCACTGTACTTCACACATATTCATTGTGAATATCCTGAAAACACAACTGGCCTGGTTGTCTCAAAGACAGGGTCAAAAACCACTGGTTGAAATGAACTCATTTCAGTTTAAGCATATATTTCCTTCAAGAGACTGACCTTGAACTAAGTTACCCTGCCCGCTGCCAGTTCCTGCAAGTGGTTTTAGTAAACTTCATTAATTTAGACCAGGGGTTGTCAACTCCGATTCTGGAGTGCCACAAACATAGTTTTCAGGACATGCACAATAGATATGCATGAGGTATATTTGCATATAATAGGCAGTGCATGCAAAAATATTTCATGCATATTCACTGTGGCTATCCTGAAATCCAGACCTGTTTGTGGCACTCCAGGACCAAAGCTACCTATCCATGCTTTAGAAATTATTGGGAATCTGTACCTCTTTAGTAGGCAGAACTGTGCATGTAGAGATCATTACTTTAGATGTCTCCTTTTAGAAATTGCCTTATGTTTTATTGTCAGCTAGGGCTGTGGAAAATGACATAATAATGTTTGTTTGGCAGAAACTTTGGCCCGATTTTAAAAGGGCCACACACGTAAAAAAAAATGGGGGTTACGCATGTGGCCAGGCCCGGGCACGCACGTAACCCTTGTTACGAGCCGAAGTGCCAGGCCCTGAAAAAGGGGTGGGGCAGGGGTGTTGTCTCAGTGGGGAGGGGCAGGGTGAGGGGGGTGGGTTGGGCCATTAGTCGCTGTCCCGAGGAAGTGTGTGCTGGCAGCCGGCCGGTATAAGGACATTACTTCTGCTCCCGGGGAGCATTAAGTATTAAAATAAAAAATGTAGGGTTAGGAAAAGGGTCGGGGAGTAGAGGGGAAGAGGTAGGAAGGATAGGGTTAGGGATAGGAACTGGGAGAGGCCTGATTGCGTTGCCGCAAATATTTTTCTAATATCCTCCCCCCCATGCGTGCGCGGACATGAAAATCCGACGAGTACATGTTATAAAATTGGCGCGTCCATATGCATGCGCCGGGAACAACGCCCATACACTCCTTTTAAAATTGACCTCTTTGTGAACACTGTGGGGCGGATTTTAAGAGCCCTGCTCGCGTAAATCCTCCCGGATTTACGTGAGCAGGGCTTGCGCGCCGGTGCGCCTATTTTACATAGGCCTGCCGGCGCGCGCAGAACCCCGGGACTCGTGTAAGTCCCGGGTTTTCTGAGGGGGGCGTGTCGGGGGCGGGGCCGAGCGGCGCTCCGTTTTCAGGGCAGGACGCGGCGTTTCGGGGACGGGCCCGGGGGCGTGGTTTCGGCCCGGGGCGGTCCGGGGGCGTGGCCGCGCCCTCCGGAACCGCCCCTGGGTTGCGTCTAGGCGCGCCAGCGGCCCGCTGGCGCGCGGGGATTTACTTCTCCCTCTGGGAGGCGTAAATCCCCCAACAAAGGTGGGGGGGGGGTTTAGACAGGGCCGGGGGGGGTGGGTTAGGTAGAGGAAGGGAGGGGAAGGTGAGGGGAGGGCGTTAGCGAATTCCTTCCGAGGCCGCTCCGATTTCGGAGCGGCCTTGGAGGGAACGGAGGTAGGCTGCGCGGCTCGGCGTGTGCCGGCTACACGAAATCGGTAGCCTTGCGTGAGCCGATCCAGGATTTTAGCAGATACACGCGGCTATGCGCGTATCTACTAAAATCCAGCGTACTTTTTTTTGCGCCTGATGCGCCTACAAAAGTACGCGAGGGCGCCCTTTTTGAAAATCTACCCCAGTATGAGGTCAATAATTTGTTCGTAGAAACAATGAATGGAATGAAAATGAGACATTAGTTTGGAATAATTTTTAATATGAAATTAAGCACATATCCAAAATGACAACATTTTGGTGTCAACAATATAAACATAGAGTGCCATCTAAATGACGCTGGAGAACTACATCAATAGTATGTTATATAAGGGCATAATGATTTATTTAGGTCAAAGTTTTTGTCATCCATTTAGGGCAATTCTCAGTAGCCCATATTTTTGCAAGATAAGAAGTAATTCTCAAGTCCGCGTGGCCGCACATTTGCATACATATGTCAGCCCGCACCCAAGGCCGCAGCCATTTTATAACATATACATGCATTTGCCCACCTGTTATAAAGTAGTCTGGATGCACACAAATGTCTGCCATATTTTAAGTGGGCGCACAAATCCTGCTTGTACCACGTAAATCGTGGTATTTTAAAAGGGGCACACAGCAACACCATTCCCATTTTATCAGTTCATCCAGCAGTTCGACCAATTAACAGCCAAGTCCTCCAACCCCTCTGGTTTGATTGTCTACACTCCCCCCAGTAACCCCAGGCCCTTTAATCCCCTCAGAAGTGGCTCGATTCTTTTATTTTTTAACTTTCATGTCACGCATAGTAGAAATAAAGTTATGCAGCGGGGACCTCAGAGCATGTCGGGGCATGTAAGTATTTACGCACACGTATCTAATTCATGCCCCCAAATGCCAATGCCCCTCCCAGAGCACATCCACGTCCTGCTCCTTTTCAAAAACTTTGAAGATGTGTGTACTGCAAGAGTTACACGCATATCTGCTTTTTAAAGCCGCTCAGTGTACACAAGGCTGACTTGTATGCACATCCCCTAATTCAGTGGTTCTCAACCTTTTTTTGGCCGGAACACACCTGATAGATGGTTCCCATATGTGTGACACACTGAACATGTGACCATCATGGGGCTAAATGTAAACATGCTCTCTGCATCCACAGGAATCCCCTCAACCCCCAGCAATGAGTGCAGAGCAGATCTAGGACATTAACCTGTACAACTCGCCATACAAAAAAGATATTCTGGTTAGGGATGTGAATCGTTTTTCAACGATTAAAATTATCGTCCGATAATGTTTATATCGTCTTAAATTGTTATAGAACACGATACAATAGAAATTCTAACGATTTATCGTTAAAAATCGTTAAATCGTGTTAGTGCGCACTAACTGAAAATGATACAAATAAACACTTTCCAGGTCACTGAAGGTCAGTTAGGAATGAATATGTGTTCCTATTGGCTGGCTGCCCTCTTATCTATTGATGTTACCAAGGTTACCACTGAGGTGATGGTTGGGGGGATGGGAAATGGAACTGGAAACTAACGAACACCAACAGAAAATGAAACAAAGTGTTCACACTTCCCAGGTCAGTAAAGGTCACTTAGGAATGAATATGTATGTATGTATTCCTATTGGCTGGCTGTGCTCTTATCTATTGATGTTACCAATATGGTTGGGGGGATGTGAAATGGAAACAGTTGGAAGCTTGACAAAAAAAGTAATGTAATGATCAGCACTCACCTGACTAGAACTTGTTTGTTTATTATTTTTGTTAGCAGGCACCTGAAATGCTAGTGCATGTTGAATTTGCCAATCACTGTGCATTTTAGAAAGGTGGTCCTGGCTGGAACTGTACACAGTTCAAATATATGTAATTGATTGTTGGTAAGTGTATTTTTTAAGTAGCCACACTGGCACCATTATGTTTACTTTTCCTCCTACTTAACTCACTAGCTCAGCTTTGTAAGAAGGGCTTCTCTGCTTGTGTGTTGTTTTTGTTTGGTGTGAGGAGAGCAGAAACATCAGATCTTTATTCAATCTACTACAGTCATCTCTTACAGTGCCCTATCCCTATTAATACCAGGAGTGTTGTGATCTTCCTGCACACAGTGCCCTAACCCTGATACCAGTCTGAGACAGCTCCCTCCCTGCATTACTAGTGAGAGGCTGGCTTCACAGACAGGGGGGAGCTGCCTGACCCTCACTCCTGACTTCCCCCATGTCCCAGCTAGTGAATGGTGTGTGGGTGAGGGGGGGGGGGAGGATGGTGAAGTCTGAGACAGCTCCCTCCCTGCATTACTAGTGAGAGGCTGGCTTCACAGACAGGGGGGGAGCTGCCTGACCCTCACTCCTGACTTCCCCCATGTCCCAGCTAGTGAATGGTGTGTGGGTGAGGGGGGGAGGGAGGCTAGTGAAGTCTGAGACAGCTCCCTCCCTGCATTACTAGTGAGAGGCTGGCTTCGCAGACAGGGGGGAGCTGCCTGACCCTCACTCCTGACTTCCCCCATGTCCCAGCTAGTGAATGGTGTGTGGGTGAGGGGGGGGGGGAGGATGGTGAAGTCTGAGACAGCTCCCTCCCTGCATTACTAGTGAGAGGCTGGCTTCGCAGACAGGGGGGAGCTGCCTGACCCTCACTCCTGACTTCCCCCATGTCCCAGCTAGTGAATGGTGTGTGGGTGAGGGGGGGGAGGATGGTGAAGTCTGAGACAGCTCCCTCCCTGCATTACTAGTGAGAGGCTGGCTTCGCAGACAGGGGGGAGCTGCCTGACCCTCACTCCTGACTTCCCCCATGTCCCAGCTAGTGAATGGTGTGTGGGTGAGGGGGGGGGGGAGGATGGTGAAGTCTGAGACAGCTCCCTCCCTGCATTACTAGTGAGAGGCTGGCTTCACAGACAGGGGAGAGCTGCCTGACCCTCACTCCTCCGGGGTATTGTGATCTTCCTGCACACAGTGCCCTATCCCTGATACCAGGGGTGTTGTGATCTTCCTGCATGCAGTGCCCTATCCCTATTAATACCAGGAGTGTTGTGATCTTCCTGCATGCAGTGCCCTATCCCTATTAATACCAGGAGTGTTGTGATCTTCCTGCATGCAGTGCCCTATCCCTGATACCGGGATGTGTGCAAGAAGATCACAACACCCCCGGTATCAGGAATAGGGCACTGTGTGCAGGAAGATCACAACACCCCCAGTATCAGGAATAGGGCACTGTGTGCAGGAAGATCACAACACCCCTGGTATTAGGGATAGGGCACTGTGTGCAGGAAGATCACAACACTCCTGGTATTAATAGGGATAGGGCACTGTGTGCAGGAAGATCACAATACTCCTGGTATCAGGGTTAGGGCACAAGTTCTAGTCACATTGACTGATCACATTACTTGTTTTGTCAAGCTACCAACTGTTTCCATTTCCCATCCCCCATATACTGTCAGTAGGAAACTTGGTAACATGAATAAATAAGAGGGCAGCCAATAGGAATACATATTCATTCCTAAACTGACCTTAACTGACCTGAAAAGTGTCAAATTGTATCATTTTCAGTTAGTGCGCACTAACTCCCAGTTAGTGCGCACTAACTCGAGTTAGTGCGCACTAATCGGAAAAAACGATTTTTAACGATTTTTTAACTAAGAAATCATGCCTAAGACGATTTTCTTGCCCTGCCACACGATTTCTATCGTTAAGACGATATGGAAAACGATTCACATCCCTAATTCTGGTTATGATTACATCTCAGTAAAAGCAAAACAAACTCCCTTTACTACCAGACACAATAGCCTTCCCTATGAAAAGACAGTAATTTACCACTAATGCATATCCTATTGAGAAACACAACAAATAAGATTGATACAAATGCCTACATGCTAGTTAAATACCTCACCTCGGTCACACACCCAGAACTGACCTTCACCAAGTACAGAAAAAACACAAATTATAAATATGGAGACAGAAACTGGAATGGAAAACCAAAAAAGCCACTCTGCAAGCAGGGCGAACCTGGATCCCAGGATCTGCAATAATGCACCCAAACTAACCCGCACAAAGTTACACCTGTATTATGGAACATACTCAAACTGTAAGAACCCTATCTATGAAAAGGCAACACTACAACTACTAAACCAGGCCCTAAATGCTAATACTCTATTAGGAAAACAGAATAAGCCAAGCTGCTATAGAGCCCCACAAAGAAATAATTGTGAAGCTTTACTAATAAATGTTACAAACTGTTACGCGCCCCGCCTGCAGCCATCCCACGCGCGGGCCTGCTCACCTTCATGGTTCCACAGCGGGTCCCGGGACGACCTCCCTCGTGGTAGTTGCCAGGTCTGCCAGGCCCCGGCGTCCCGCGGCAGCGGTCGCTGGGCCTTCCACTGCGCGCCGGGCCTCATGCCGAGGTTCGGCGTCCTCGGCCATGTTGGCCATGCCCATACGCGCGTGCGCGCGGACTGCCTGGACTCATGTAGGGCCAGGGGCAGGTTCTAGCTCTGCGGCGCGCCCTGATTGATCCCCCAATATAAGGAAGTTCCTGTCTCTGCTTCCTTGCCTTGGTAATTGGGTCAGTTTGTTCTGAGATTGCCTCTGCGCTTGTACTTGTTCCTGCTTGTTCCTAGCCTCGTTCCAGGATCCTTCTGTTCCAGTTCTGTTCCTGACTCGTTCCTACATCCTAGTTCCTGTATCCTGCTTGTTCCTGTGTTTGTCTATCTGTCTACCCAGGTAGTACCCTCGGACTGTCTTACTGGTACTGACCTTAGCTTGTTCGTTCCTTATCTGCCTGCCTGCCACCTGCCTCAAAGACCACAGCCTGTTCCTGACCTGCCTGCCGCCTGCCTCGAAGACCACAGCCTGTTCCTGACCTGCCTGCCGCCTGCCTCGAAGACCACAGCCTGTTCCTGACCTGCCTGCCTGCCTGCCGCCTGCTTCAAAGACCTTAGCTTACTCCTGACCTGCCTGCCTGCTTGCCACCTGCCTCAAGACTTCAGCCTGCCTTTGACCTCGTCTGCTCTGGTACCTGACCTCTGCTTTGCTGACCACTCCTCGTACTGACCTCTGGACATTGACCTTTGCCTGCCTTGTCATCACCATCTCTGTCCACCCCCGAGCACAACAGGTTGCCAAGGCCATGGACTCGGCGGAGTCTCCCGCCTCCAGGGCCCTACCAGGACTGGCCGCCACAGTGAAACAACATCATCAAGCTTTAGAGATGCTGGCCTCTTCGGTTGAAGAACTGCGCTCTCAGCTACAAGATACAGCAATGGCCAACCCGGTGGGCCTCTCGGTCACTATGCTTCCCAAAGCAACCCTGGCACTTCCTGCACTCCCCCAGGTATAATGGGGATCCACGCTCCTGTCGTGGTTTCCTTAATCAGTGCTTTATGCAGTTTGCACTACAACCCTCGTTGTTTTTGAAGGAGATCACTAAAGTCACCTTCATTCTGTCTCGTTTGGAAGGGAAGGCTCTGGCATGGGCCTCTCCCTTATGGGAATGTTCTGATCCCATCCTCTCCAAGCTATCTGACCATTGCCCTCTTCAAGCAGACCTTCAGAGACCCAGGTCATATGGCTATCGCTAGTCATAGCTTACTCCACCTCCATCAAGGTTCAAGGACCCTCTCTGAACACACAGTGGAATTTCAGACCTTGGCCACAGAACGTTGGTGGCAAGAACATTGTCTGTAAGCCATCTTCCTAGATGGACTCTCCTGTGCTCTGAAAGATGAGCTCTCTGTCCATGAGACTCCCACGTCTCTAGAAGGCTTGATCTCCCTTGCCGGGAGGATTGATCATCGCCTCCAGCAAAGACGCCTAGAAGTAAAGGCTCCACACCCTTCGCCAGTATGCCCCATAAGAGTGCCCTGAACTCCAGCAAAGACTCCTGCACCATCACCTTCCTCCATGCTAGAACCTATGGAGGTGAATCGTGGGCGATTGTCTCCGACCAAAAATCTCCGTTGGCGAAAGGAGGGGCTCTGCCTTTACTGTGGCACTTCTGGACATCGTCTGCAGTTTTTCCCCAGGGCTCAGGCATTGCAGTCCAGGAAACTGCAATGCCTGAGCCCGGCGGGGGTCCTGAGCTTGGGCACAACTGCTTCTGGCCCTCAACTTTTGCTTCCTGTATCCCTGGGCATCAAGGCCCACACCTTTGTGACCACTGCTCTCATCGATACCAGAGCAAGCGGTAGTTTCTTTACAGACGAAATCGTCAAACTCTTGAAGAATCCTCTCCAACCCGTAGAGGTGAGTCTTCATATTGCCTCCATTCAAGGAGAACATCTTCCAGGTCTCATTACGCACCAGACAGTGGCTATCCATCTCAATGTAGGCACCCTCCATGAGGAAGAGACATCCTTCTATGTCCTAAAATGCTTAACGCATCCGGTAATCCTGGGGTTACGCTGGCGCCAGGTCCATGAACCCCAGTTCAATTGGCAGTCCCTGCAGTTGGTACAGTGAGGCCCAAAGTGCCAAAAGACTTGCCTGCACCCGGTATCCCCCGTGATACCCGTCTTGAAATCAGTTACCCTTCCAGGGTTAAGTCCGCAGTATTCTGACTTCAGCATTGTATTCTCTAAGCAGAAAGCGGACACCTTTCCTCCATTACGCAAGTTCAATGATCCTATTGAACTTCTGTGGGGTACTATGCCTTCCAAAGGCAGAACCTATCCATTGTCCCAGCCTGAGACTCAGGCTATGTCAGAATATATTAAAGAGAATCTAGAGAAAGGCTTTATCCATCCATCTGATTCCCCCGCCAAAGCAGGGTTCTTCTTTGTGAAGAAAAAGGACGGTGGACTACATCCCTATATCGATTACAGGGGTCTCAATGCAATACCCCTCATTAGCGAACTGTTCGATCGCCTTGAAGAGGCACGAATCTTCTCCAAACTGGACCTGAGAGGTGCATACAACTTGGTATGCATCCAACCTGATGACATCTGGAAGACGGCGTTTAATACCAGAGATGGCCACTATGAATACGTGGTAATGCCTCTCGGGCTATGTAACACTCCAGCCGTCTTCCAACACCTCATGAATGAAATTTTCTGAGATCTCTTGTACAATTTCGTAGTCGTATACCTCGACAACATTCTGATCTTTTCTAAGGACTTTGAATCCCACCGTGAACATGTCTGTATCGTTCTCCAACGTCTGAGAGAGAACCATCTGTACACAAAACTGGAGAAATGTTTTTTTTTTGGGATACATCATCTCTGATCATGGATTCTCAATGGACCCGGAGAAACTTCAGGGAATCTGCGACTGGCCTCAGCCAGTAGGCCTTCGAGCGTTGCAACACTTTCTAGGCTTTACCAATTATTACCGGAGCTTCATTGTGAATTACTCGTCCATAGTTGCCCCACTCACTGCTATGACTAGGTTTGGACACCCAAAGCAGTTGCTGCCTTCCAGAGGTTTAAAGAAGCCTTCAGCTCCAGCCCTAGTCTCTTTCATCCGGATCCCAAACGTCCCTTTGCTGTGGAGGTCGACGCCTCAGCAATTGGCGCCGGAGCCGTTCTGTGCCAACAATCCCACACGGGAAAGCAAACTCCCTGCTCGTTCTATTCTCATAAGTTTTCCCCCAAGGGAAAAATGTTACACTGTGGGTGACTGCGAACTCCTTGCGGTCAAACTAGCGCTTCAAAAATGGTGCCCTTGGTTAGAAGGGGCACAACATAAGTTTACCATCTTCACTGGGTGTCTGGGTGAGAGCTGGTATGTGTGGATGTGAATGGAAGCCTGGGTGAGAGCTGATGTGAATGAGTGCGAGAGCATTTATGTGTGATTGAGAGCTTGTATATAAAAGAGAGCATGTGTGTGATTGAGAGAGAGAGATTGATCAGGGAGGTGATGTGTTTCTGTGTGTGTGAGAGAGACAGGTCAGGAAGATGACTAGTGTGTGTGAGAGAAACTGGTCAAGAAGTTGACTGGTGTGTGTGTGTGAGAGAGACCGAGACTGGTTGTGGGGTCTAATTAGGGTGTGTGTGTGTGTGTGTGTGTGTGTCTGGTTGTGAATTTCAAAATGTTATGTGTGTACAGATTAGCATATACGTGCATGAAAAGCCCATAGTCACATATTCTGTATTTTATATATGTCCAAAATACACACCTATTTCCATTTTTGCATGCTCATATACGCTTGTTAAAAAAAAAAGGGGGGGCAGTCTACAGGTGTTCTTGGATGAGGACAACAGTCACCCATGAAAATGGGTGACTGTTGCATATATTTCCCACCTTAATCATGTATTTTTACACCTGCTATTTATCTAGCATAAGTGATAATGAATGTGTTTATTGTGCAGTACTAACTGCATGGGAGTTAAGGCTGAAGAACCAGGAAGGTCTCGATGACCTGAAGAAGGACTGGGTGAACTGGTGGACTAATTAGTTAAACTGGTAATTTCACTCATGTGCATCTGTTTTAAAATATACAAATTTACGTGTGTAAATACCAACTCACGTGAGTAAGGTGTAGTTAATTTTTGCACATAATATATATGTGTGAATATTTAAAAAATAGGTGGGTAAAATGCTTTGCATGTAATTGTGCATTGGCCAACCAACACACACATGTTGAGGTAAATATACGCATATTTTATAAAATGTACATGTGGATACCCATATATTATAAAATACTTTTCTAAAACTATGTACAGCCACATATAGCTTTTTGAAAGTTGTCCTCCCTGAGAGTAATTTTATAACAGCCCACATAGGGTTGAAGTCCAGAAGTATAAGTAACACTCTGACTTCAGCACAAATTTTCAAAGGGGATTTGAGTGTGTAAGTCTACTTTAAAAATTAAGAGGTGTATAGGGAACCCAGCGCAGCATATGCACACACATTGAGCGTTATCTACATCTGGGCCGACTCTTTGGAACACTCTCCCTCCTGACCTCCGTCAAGAACAGTGTCTCCTAACCTTCAAGAAAGACTTAAAAACTTGGCTGTTCAATCAAACTTTCCCTGAAAACCCAGGTTCTCCTTGATGCAGGTCCCAAAACATAGCAAGGCCTATGACTAACATTTAGTGGACTTTCTGAACTTTCTCTTCACAGCCCCTAAGGACACATTCTAGTTTTAAATAATGTACTATATGTATTGTCACTTTATTCATTTTATTTTATTTTGTTTTATTATTTATACACAATTTTATTTATTTTTGCTCTCGGTTTTCTATTGTTCCTTGATTCCAATTGTTTTAAATGTTCAATTGTTAATGTTTCATTGTTCAATGTATCGCCTCCCAGCGAAAGTTCTGTTCCATTGTAAACCGGTGTGATCTATATTCTTTATAGGAATATCGGTATATAAAAATTCAAAATAAATAAATAAATAATAAATTTATACCTAGTTGGGAGTAGGATAAACGTGTATATGTGCATTATGCATTTACACGCAGACTTTTGAAAGCTGAAAGTATGTTTGCAAATAGTTTCCCTGCCCCCCAACTCCACTCTTGGGAACGCCTCACAAAAAGTCACTTTTACATGTTCTTTTACACATAAAAAACCACTTGGGCAATTTTCAAAAGTTGATTTATGCTGTTTTATGCTCGTAAATGCTTTTGAAAATCAGGCTCTTAGTTTACCTGTTGACTGCGTCCTTCTGTTTTCTAGCTCCAATCCATAGTGACTACTGATTTTATAGTTCTGCATTAGCTTGATTGGTATCATAATATGGTGTTACTGCAGCTGCTAATACTGTGTATACAGAAATAGCACAAGAGTGATAGCTGCAGCAATTAATAAGTGAGTATTCTATAGTCAGACCATATCAGTCTTTGTAGTGTATCATTTATCATACGGTATAACACGAAAAAAAACTGAACACATAACGCCAATACTGAAAGACCTTCATTGGCTGCCCATTGGTTATGGACTTCAGCATAAAGCACTTTCTTTAATTCACCAGCCACTTTACAATGATAAGATCGAATGGCTCAATGCAGCCCTACATTTCTATACCCCATCACGAACGACAAGGTCAACCAATACTGGACTCCTTCCAATTCTGTCACTGAGATTTGCTCACCTGAATACTGTTCGTGAAAGAGCACTATCAATTGCCGGGCCTAACTTATGGAACTCCCTGCACCGCACTTAAGGATGGAGTCCAACATCAAAGCCTTTAAAAAAGGAGTTAAAACATGGCTGTTTAACCAAGCCTTTCAATAATGATACCTGCTTTTGATTTTATTTTTTTATTTTATTCTTTATATATTTTATGATTCTAATTTAAAGTATTGATTTTAGTTGTCTGTTTAAGGAATTTTATAACATTTTGACATTATATAATATTGCAAATGTTTTAATTGATATTTGCCCATTAATGTAAACCGACGTGATATGTGTACATGAATGGTGGTATACAAAAGATCGATAAATAAATAAATAAATAAATAAACAAATAAATAAATATATATATATATATATATACACATAGGCAGTTACTTTAAAATGAGTGCATGGGCACCCATATGCTGGAATTTTAAATTGTACGCGCAATTGCGCGCGCACGATGTAAAAAAAACACCTACTGTGTGTATATGTGCAGTTACTCAAGCAAATGATTTCACATATCTCCTTAGGGCTTTGTCAGTTTTAACGCGCACAGGTAAGCAGATTTTAAAACATGCTCATGTGAAGGACATTCCCAGTTTTACCAATTAGTCCACCAGTTTGCCCAGTCTGTCTCAGGGTCTTCCAGACAGGGCGAAAACATGTATAAAGCCAAATTTTTAATCTGGTGGCCACAGCACATGGAGGTCTGTTAGCCCAAACCCCACACCCAGTCATTTTAGAGCTAAACAGAAATTTCTACCGACTTACACCTCATCAAGAGCAGAAGAAAGCATGCACGACTAACAGCCCACCGGGCGCTGTGGCCACCAGATTAAATATTTGGATTTATATATGTAAATTTTGGCCCCGCTCTGGAACACCCCTAAAATACCTCACCTCCACCCCTTTTTTTTTTCACTTTTGCTCGCGCATATGCGTGCATAATTTGCAGCTTTTAAAATACGTATTTCTCATGTGCGGCCCACATACTTGAGTATAGGGATCTTTTTAACGCAAGCAACGTTTTTAAAATTCACCACATAATTATGCCAATGATGCAAAGAGAAAGGAGTATGAAATGGAGGTATGAGGTGACTGAACTGCCCTCTTTCTACTGCAAATTTCTTCTAACTTCTAACTTTAAAACCAAGTGGTAGCTGTGCACATGGAAACAGTTAATTTCTCTGGGGTGATGTCTTTTAAAGGAGAGGAAGAATTTTTATGCTTAGGACAGGGGTTCTCAATGGATGCATTAGAAGTTATACTTTTGTCTAAGCCGCGCGCGCCAAAGGGGCGCGCGCGGCTTAGGCAGCGCGCCGGCGGCACTTACGCGCCGATGTTCCTCGGGTTTTGTAGACCCGGTCCCTGGCTGATGACGTCAGGAGCACAGAATCAGCTGGCTTCAATTAGCACAGCTCCGTTCTCTCTCCGCTCACGGAGAAAAGTCCTGCAGATTGTAATACAGTCTCTGTGCTCCTTACCAGGACGGCTTCTTTCACTCCCTTCCGTTCTCTCTCAGGGCCCCTCTGATCACCGACGCTCCTCGGGTTTTGTAGACCTGGTCCCTGGCTGATGACGTCAGGAGCACAGAATCAGCTGGCTTCAATTAGCACAGCTCCGTTCTCTCTCCGCTCACGGAGGAAAGTCCTGCAGATTGTAATACAGTCTCTGTGCTCCTTACCAGGACGGCTTCTTTCACTCCCTTCCGTTCTCTCTCAGGGCCCCCCTTCCGTTCTCTCTCAGGGCCCTAGTGACAACAATGGGCAGACAGAAGATAAAAGTATAGGGGTATCCACTTTTTTAGAGGAGTCTACAGATATTATAAATAAAAGGGCAACATTATTTGTATCCTTTTCTTTAGAGAAGGATAAAGACATAGTTCTGGGAAAATTCTTCAAGAACAAGGATCTACCATTCTGTGGCCAAAAAGTTTATGTATTTCCGGACGTGTCTAGACCTACGCAATTGCGTAGAAGACACTTCCTTATGTTAAAGAGTAAGACCCTGGAAATTGGAGCTACTTTTTATTTAAAATTTCCATCAAAATGTTTTGTCAATTACCAGGGTAAGAAATTCTCCTTTAATGAGCCCCTTCACCTGGAAAATTTCTTGAGGGATAAAACCAGTCTAGGTGTGATGTCTAATTTGTCAGAAGTATCGGTTGTACAAGAATAAATAGAAATCACTCCCTTTATAGTTATTTTTTTTTTTTTTGAATGTATTATTATGGTTAGACAGGTACCCCCACATTATAGGTTCACATGAGAGAAACAAAAGTGATATTTGGTTAATGGATTATATGACTTATGTAAGTCCCTCATGATGATTACTTATGTTATATGAAAATACAAGTTTGTATTATGTTTTAATTTGTAAAAATTGAATAAAGAGTTAAATTATAAAAAAAGAAGTTATACTTTTGTATAAAATATATTATATTATCTGCATTTTTTAATGTTAAAAGATCATTTCCTTTTTTACAGCTACAAGTGACAAGTTGGCAGCTTCCTTTGAAATGGAAATGTCTCAGGCTGGTTTTAGTGCGCACTATTCACAGGTAAATTGATCAAATGGAAATGAATGCCATGATTTTGTTTTTAAACAAATGGGAAAAATGTTCTTTTTGCTAAAAAAAAAAAAAAAAAAAAGCATGCATTTTTGTTCAAGAATTAACTGTGATATAACATTTATTATATTAAACCTATCAACATTTGAGAGATATGGTATAAATAAATGTATGGGATTTTTCTTTGCATGATTGATATCTACCAATCTGTAGGATTTTCTCAGAATGCTGTTAGCCATTTTAGTAATAAAGAAACCAAATTAACAATATCATCTCTTTCATGGAAGAATCTGATGTAGTATTTGATTCTTTGAATACACCTCTTTGCTTTCTTGTTGAAATGTATCTACATTTTGTTGTAAATCTTACTTGGTACACTTCATCTGCTCCAAGTACGGAAAAGGAATTGTTTGATGAATTTGGCAGTCTGGACATGCTAAAAGATTTGTAATTGGAAGAACATTTGAAATGCTGTACTGGGTCAGTCCAAAAGTCCATAAAACCCAGAATCCTTTGACTAGCAGTGTCCAATCCAGGTCACAAGTACCCAGCAGGATCCTAAAGAATACATCCAAATCTTTTTGCTTATAACCTGAGATAAGCAGCGGCTTTCCCATGTCTACATGGCTAATAATTTATGGACTTTTCCTCCAGGAATTTGTCTAAACCCTTTCTGAACCCACCTATATTGAGTGAAAAAATGCTTTCTCTGATTTGTTTTAAATGTGCTACCTTTTAGTTCCATAGAGTGTCCACTAGTTCTGGTACTATCTGAAAGAGTAAAGGCTCAGAAGCAGCACGGGCAAACTCTGGAATCCTTGTGGGCTAAACCTGACCATTTTTGTTTAGGTAATGATCTCAATGCAAGCCTGGAGAGAGAGATCAGCAGCGGTAAGCCAGCTTCCCACCTATTTCAGAGCTGGCTCATAAACAGCAGAAGGCAGTAACATTGCAGCCTTCCACCTTCTACAATACTGGGCTGTACCTGGGCCTCTCTAAAGTCGGAAGTACATCTGAGTAACACTTAGACATTGGGAGTTTGAGGACATACAGGAAGTCAGCATTGGAGCCATAGCTCCGCCCACCATACACTGATGAACATCATCTTGCTCTCCCTGTTCATTAGAGGCGAAGGAGTTGATGGCAGTTGATACAGCTTCAGAAGGCAGTAACATCGCAGCTTTCCACCTTTCTACTATACTGGACTGTACCAGGACCTTTACAACACTCAAATGTACCTATGCCAGATGTGTTTGAGGGCATACAGGAAGTCAGCACTGGAGCAATAGCCCTGCCCACCTTATGCTGGTGATTGTTGTCTTGCTCTCTCATCATAAGAAGCCAATGGTGGCTCTCATAAGGCGTGAGCAAAAGGTGAACGTTCCTTAATGAGCCCCTTAGAGATTCCTTGGAGATCTGAAACATTCTATTTATTTATGAGATTTAGATCCCGGCCTCAAATTCAGTTTGTCAGGGCAGGTTACAATGCAACACACAGTAAAACATATTACAATCAAATCAATTAAAATCAATTAACAGCAGCCTGAAATAAAAAAGCTTTCAGATCTTTTCTAAATAGTCTAACATCCTTCTCTTTTCTCAGTTATGCTAGGAGTGCATTCCACATAAAAGGAGCAATGTATGAAAAAACTCTTCTGTGTACAAACCGTGGGTTTGACTGTGGGGTTAAAATTTTATGTATTCAATCTGTGTGTAAAATCAATCATGGCTCTCCTATTGCTCAAATCTGTGGTAGAGGTAGTTATGCGAGTAGTGGAGAGCTTCAGGTAAAGCACTGATTTGTTCATGAATTATTTTTAATAGAGATTCCCCAGTCCCCTGTAAATAATTACATCTAGCCGCCTCCGATATTAAAGCTGAATTGTGCTTTAATTAATGATTGGGCTTTATTTAATGATTTTATTGAAGGGAAAAATGTAGATTACCTCTGCATTACACAGACTTGATTGGACGATGAAGATGAGGTTATATTAAATCAGATTTGTCCTCGGAGGATATGTGCTTGTCAGCTTTTCTCAGTTGGGGAGAAGAAGAGGTAGAGTAGCAATTTTAGTGCGATCTGAGTAGCAGTTCTCCCAGGTTAAGTTGGAGAGTTCTTCATCTCTGGACATTCTACTACTTTCGTCATCTAGATGGCCCTCTGGGGCGCTGTTAGTTATCTCCAACCTCTTGTGGTTAATAAGCAGAAAATCGATTATATCTACAAACTGGTCTCCTCTGTGGCTTTGTGTTGTTCTAAGCTCATAGTTTAGGGGATTTTAATGTTCACATGGACAAATTAGACTGCCCTTTGGTGCAGTGCCTCATGATGGATTTGTATAACTGAGGTCTCATACAACTGGTTGATGTGCCAACACATACTACTGACAATATGCTGGACCTTATTTTTGGGTCTGGTAATTTGGTCTCATTTGGACATCTACAGATTTTAGGCTCATAAAACTTCCTTTGCTTGGATCATGTAGTTCTTTTATTCCACTTATTGGATGATTTGTCCTCCTCTGTTATAAATGGTCAAAACCAACATTTTGTTCTTACTAGGGGAAAACTAACAGCCAAATTTTAAATCAGCCATGCGAGTAAAAAACGGACTTGGAGGGAACTGGAAAAGGGACCATTGCATTGCCGGAAGTAAATTTACCACCCCTGCACACGCGAGTTGCGGGCCACGCACACATGCGCATTTGTGCGCGCTCCTCGTATTTTATAACACACATGCACCGACACGCACATGTTATAAAATAGCTGAATGAGTGGCATCAGGAGGTTTTGCATATTCTAGATGACATGGTCATTGGGGGATCGGTGAGTTCTCTCATAGTTGTTGTGCCCACTAAAAATCAAACCATTCCTCTCCTGTCTGGCCCCTGTCTGGTATACATCCACACTGGCTGAGCTGAAAAGGAAAGTTAGGTGGGCTGAGAGACTCTTGTTGCGCTCGGGGATGGACCCTTGTCCTGGGGCAGGGATGGAATTCCTCCTGAAAGGGAACAGGAGGTAACTGCTCCCAGGGGGCAGAGCACTGGAGGAGACAGAGGCTGGGAAGAGCTTCACCACTGGAAGCTCGAGATCCCCCCCGGGAGGAGCCCGTAGGGACCCGGACCGCATGGACCTCACAGGGTCTCCTGAGAGAATGAAAGACCGGCGTGCCCACAGAGACGGAGGGAGTGCGATCGGATTCAAAGGTGACTGCTGGTTGGAACAAGGAGAACCAGAACAGATTTGGTGATGACAAGGCGAGGAACAGAGCCAGAATCTGTAGATGAGGTCAGGCAGGCAAAGGTCAAGGTCCAGAGGTCAGTCCAAGGAATGGTTAGTAAAGCAGGGGTCAGATACCGGAGGTCAGATGAGGTCAAAGGCAGGCTGAGGTCTTGAGGCAGGCAGGCAGGCAGGTCAGGAACAAGCTGAAGTCTTTGAGGCAGGCAGGTCAGGCAGCGGCAGGTAGGCAGGCAGGTCAAGAGCAAGCTGAGGTCAGTACCAGTAAGACAGTCCGAGGGTACTACCTGGGTAGACAGACAGACGAACACAGGAACAGCAGGACACAGGAGCTAGGATGCAGGAGCAAGTCAGGAACAGAACTGGAACAGAAGGATCTTGGAACAAAATTAGGAACAAGCAGGAACAGGAACAAGCACAGAGGCAATCTTAGAACAAACCGACCCGATTGCCAAGGCAAGGAAGCAGAGACAGGAACTTCCTTATATCGAGGGATCAATCAGGACACACCAAAGGACCCACCCTTGGCCCTACATGAGTCTGGGCGTCTGCGTGCGCACGCGTGTATGGGCGTGGCTAACATGGTCGAGGATGCTGAGCCTCGGCGTGAGGCCTGGCGCGCAGTGGGAAACCCGGAGACCGCCGCAGCAGGACGCCGGGACCTGGCAGGACTGGCAACTACCGCGAGGGAGGTCATCCCGGGACCCACTATGAAACCATGAAAGTGAGCAGGCCCGCGTGCGGGACAGCTGCGGGCGGGGCGCGTAACAACTCTGGGTAAAGATACCCTCTCAAGTTAATTGTATTGATTAGAGACAGTCATCAAACCAGTACTTTTCGACAGTGATGAAAGCATAAAAAATTATCATAATGAAGCTATAAATCTAATAGTGTTGCAAAAGAACTGTTTAATATTATGGCTAAACTTACTGGCTCTGACTTTGGAAAGAGAGTGGAATCCCTTCCTTTCAAACTATGGAAGGTTTTCTTGTATTTTTTGATATTAAGGTCAATGCTATGAGGCAAAGTCTAATGCCTGGAGATCCTTTGGTGAGACAAGAGGGGGGTTGATTCAAACAAGCAATGAGCTGGGTGGTCTGACTGAATTTTATCCAATCTCAACTAAGGCATTTGCTTTAGTCTTGTCAAAGATAAGAGCTATTGGGTACCCCTTAGACTCATGCTCATGCCTACTGCTGAAATCTCTCTCTGAAGGTGGTAGGGAAGTAATTCAAAGCCTGGTAAACAGATCTCTGCAAGAAGGATTGGTGCCAGATCATTGGAAACACTCTGTTCTGACCCTTATCTTTAAAAAAAACCTAATCTGGATCATTCCCAGTGCGGTAACTGCTGTTCCATTGCTAATTTGCTGTTTCTAGCTAAGATCTTGGAAAAGCTAGTGATGCCTCTGTTATCAGTCTATTTGGATGAATTTAATTTGTTAGATACTGCGTAAAGGTGGTTCTGAGTGGGCACAATGCTGAAACAGTCATGCTGTCAATCCAGGATGAGCTTCTGCAAGTAATGGATGGGGGGATGGTGTGTTACTGATGTTGTTAGATTTGTTTTGAGTATGGGAAAATATTATGCCTGTTGTAGGAACCTTAGTTAAAAAGGTTCCTGCTAGGATGTTAACAACTCCTCATCGATTACATTTATTATTACTAGGCCACAAATTGTCTTTGAGCCACCCATTTGTCATATTGTTTATTTGAATGCATGGTCAGTAAGGGTGATGATATTTTTTCACTTCTTAGTGATCCCCACATTGTTTTTTAATATATTACTGAATCATGGCTACCTAATGCCAATAATGTATTGCTTAATCAAATGTGTCCAGATTATGTCACCTTTTTTATCAACATAGCAAAGGCAGGCGAGGTAGAGGAGTTTTATTGTTTTGTTATTCTAAAACTAAAACCCTCTAGCTTGCTACCATAGCCCTCATGGTAAGCCTTGGGATTTTCATGCTGCTCTGCATCTGTGGTCTGTGGTTTTAACATCCATGCTCTTGCTGCTCTTAGCCTCTTTTGGTGCTTTTGGGTGATGAGTGCTTCTACTCCTGTTCCTGCTGCCTGCAAAGTTCTTTTCAAATACCATTACAGTGCTTACTGATTATTGGTCTTGCCATGTTAGTCTGATGCTGTGTACATTTGCTGAACTTCTCATAGTCTCTTGGGATGCTTAAGCCACTATTGGTTCTGCTTTGCTCCTCTTTTAATACGTTAGAGTGTTGATGTCACTCTTCTTGCTGCCTTTCTCTGCACCTATGGTTTGGAGTTTTTAGCACCTGCGCTCCTTCTGCTTTGCGCCTCTTCTGTTGTCTTTCAATGATATTGCCTCCACTCCTATTGCTTTGCCTTCTATTCAATGCTTTGGCTGTCAGAATTGCACAGGTGTCCGTGATCTGCCACCCTGAGCTGACCAACTGTACCGTTGTTTTGAATCCTCTTGGTATACTGTACGGACCTTATTTATTTATTTATTTAACACTTTTATATACCAAAGTTCGTATGGACATCACATTGGTTTACATTAAAACGGATAGAGAGGAGGAAATGGAAGAAATCAGGGAATAATGTTACATTGTAACAAATAACTGTATAAACTAATAAGCAACGAGAAGCAGTTAATGGATAGAGGAAGACGGATAGGCAAAGAGGGGGTGAAGCAATAGAAAACAAGGTAACTGGAATAAAAATAATAGTTAACTCAGAGGGGGAATATGTACAGGGGAGATGGGTCGCATGTTGGCACAAGGGAGTGGTGAGGTGTTACGTGGAGGCCTGTTTAAAGAGCCAGGTCTTTAATTTCTTTTTGAAGGTCTGGGTGCAGGGCTCAAGTCGTATATCAGGGGGCACTGAGTTCCAGTGATAGGGGCCAGCAATAGATAGCGTGCGGTCTTTGGTGGAGTTGAGGTGTGTGCGTTTGGCAGGGGGGATGAATAGGGTGCCAGTGTAAGCAGATCTGGTGAGTCTGGTGGGGGTATGGAAGTATAAGGAGTTGTTTAGCCATTGCATGTTTGGGTTGTGAAGGGTTTTGTGAATTAAGGTGAGGGTCTTATATAGAATTCTGAAGGAGATAGGGAGCCAGTAGAGGTCTTTTAGGATGGGAGTAATGTGATCACGTTTTCGAGAGTTAGTGAGGGATACGGGCTGTGGCATTTTGGAGCATCTGCAGTGGTTTGAGAGAAGCAGCAGGGAGGTCAAGCAGGAGAGCGTTGCAGCAATCAAGTTTGGAGAAGATTACTGCTATTATTTAGGAGAAGATTACTCCTATTATTTAGGAGAAGGAGAGGTTGAAGTTGAAGTTTTTTAAGGACATGAAGTTTGTAATAACAATCTTTCATGGTGGTGCTAATACATTTTTTGAAATTGAGACTGCAGTCAAGAGTGACACTGAGGCTTCTTGCTTGATGGAGTAAGTGGGGAGAAGGGGTGGGGGGGTTGGGATGAGAACAGAAGGGGGATGGAGGGGTTGGTTGTGAGTGAAGAGGAGAAGTTCAGTTTTTGATGTGTTCTGAGCAAGGTTTAAATTTGATAGGAGCAGGTTAATAGAAGATAGGCAGCTTTGCCAGGTTTGGAGGGATGTGTTGATGGAGTAGGTGATAGGGATGAGAATTTGGACGTCATCCGCATAGATGTAGTGGGTGAGGCCAAGGTCGGAAAGAAGACGGCAGAGGGGAAAACTATATATATTGAAAAGGGTGGATGACAAGGAGGAGCCTTGGAGGACACCACGGGATAGTTTGATGGGGTGGGATTCGTTATTGCCAATTTTTACTTTGTAGGTTCTATTGTCAAGATAAGATTTGAACCAGTTGAGAGCTGAGCCAGCAAAACCAATTTCAGATAGTCTTACCCAGTTACCTTTAATTATTTCATGCCCTCTTTGACTTTTTCTTAAAACTTATTTTCAAATTTCATTCCCTTACAGTTCTTATTGACTATTGGCTTCTTAAATAAAATCATCTTTAAATAAATAAATATTTAGCCTTTGGATGATTTCACACATTTTTGTCTATATTTCTGTGCAAAACCAAATAAGAAAAGGCCTGATGCCAATGAGATATGGTCTACTACTGGCCTACCTCCTTCCAAGGTTTCAGTCATAGTCTGAAGGACTTGGGCACCTGAGTGATATTGAGGAGGGAGTCTTCTGTATGCCACATTTCCTTCACCAACCATGTGGGAGGGTAATTGATGCTGGGCTGTTTTTTGTTTTTTTGCATTGGGGCATTTTTACCTCAGCACAGGCATCTCAAAGGGTGAGTCAATCTCCAAACCTGATCCTCCCCCAACCTCTTCCCCGATTGATGCCATAGGGAAATTTCATAAAACTACTACAGACCTCCTGCTGAGATATACTTTGGCTTCTCTCTGTCCAGGGATAGTAAGTTTAATTTCTTTAAGTTTCTAGCTGGTTTGATTAGTGTTTTACTCTATACATACACAGGTCTGAGGTGTGATTTGCACCTCATTACCACTTTCCAGAGTTTTCTGTGGCTTCTGGTCACTGTAAAGGTTTTCCCCTCTTGTGGTGATTTGGGGGTTCTAGCAGGAAGGCCTTTGCCCCTCATTTGGAGCCTTGGGGTGTTCTTGCCACTGTGGGTGGCTGCTTTGCTCTTCTCATGGTGCTTTAGGAGTTCTTGCCACTGCTTGTGCTGCTTTTCCCTCTCATGGTGCCTTCGGCTTTTCTAACCACTGTTGTTGGTGGTGCCCTTTGACTCTCTCATGGTGCCTTAGTCTGTTCATAACACTATGAACAGACCAAGGCACCATGAGAAATGGTGATGGTGCTTTAGGCTTTTGATTTCACTTTTGGTGCCATTTTGCCCCACTCAGTGTCTTATACTCTCTTCACTCTGCTGCTGCTGTCTGCCTACAAGTTAAACTTTAATAGAAAATCTTAATAGTTTGAGCCCAAAATACCATGGGCCCAATATTCAGCACCACTTAGCTGGGTAAGTTAGGACTTATTTGGCTAAGTGCAGCAGCTGAATATCCAGCCACACTCAACAGCCATTACTTAGCTACATATCTACTTATCCTGCTAAGTAGTTAGCTGGCTAGGTGGTGGGTTGGATAGGAGTGTAACAGGGAGAAGCTCCTTAGATAAGCAGCGATATTGAGACTTATGCAGCTAAGTTAGCCAGATAAGTTAGACCTGCTTCTAAAATGGACCAGATAAACTTATTTGGCTAATTTTAATATATACAAGTATATTGACTGGCTAACTTGTTCAGCCAGATAGAGGCTGAATATCAGCCCTATTTATTGCTCCCCCCATTGACTTAAATGGAAAGCAAATGAAGGAATGATACAAATAAAAAAACAAATAACTTTTTCTGATTGAAACAAATGAAATGAATCAGGGAGTCAAACTAATTGAAATAACAAAAAGTTATTTCTGTGTTAACACTATTGTATGTCAGTGTTATATCTCGAAATCCAGAGGACATTTTTAATCTAATTACATAGTTATGTATCCACTGGCTTCCACAATATTTATGATTACAATCTGTGTTGACAGTACTCCTCATTTGAGGAATCAAAATTTGAAGTCATTCCATCTTTCCAGAGTTGGCAGAATGTACTGTATATTTTTTAAGTATGTTGAGTCTAAGCCATTGTTTGGAGCTATTTAAAACCAAAATTATTATAATCTTGTCATCCCTTCATTTTTAAGGACTGGATCATGCTTGGAGCAGTTGGCGCATATGATTGGAATGGAACAGTAGTCATGCAGAAAACTGACAAATTTGTGATCCCTCAAAATGATACATTTAAAACCGATTCTTCAGAAAAAAATGAACGTCTTGCTGCTTATCTAGGTAAGTGAAATAAATCATTTTAACCTTTAACTGATGGCACAGTTCATCTCCAAAACTAACCTGAAATTATCTACAGCACACATAATAAGCACAACAGATATTAAAAATGCTAAATGTTAAGGACTGTAGAGAGGAGCAGTTTTGTGGATGGGCAGACAAGATGGGCCATATGGTCTGTTTTGTTGTCATATTTCTATGTTTGCATGCTGTTGGTATAGTACAATAGAAATGAGGGGTGATTTACTTTCTATGAGTTACCAAAAAGAGTTGTATACAGACATACAGTACCAGTGGTACCCTTAAACACATTAGTTACCTGGTTAAAGTTAGCCAGGTATGGTATCCAAGATATTCAGTGGAATAAATGTCCCACTGAATATCCCTGAATGCAGTTATCCAGATAAACTTACCTGAATAACTTTGAAACCTAACCAGCTTTTAATATCGTCAGTTAGGCTGCAATGTTATATGGCTAGGTCTATTTATTTATTTATTTATTTAGTGATCATTTTTGTATACCGACCTTCCTCCCAAGATATCAGGTCGGTTAACAGCACAACAAATAGTTATCGATACCTACAATACATCTCAATTGTAATACGATACAGTAAAATACTCTGCAAGGAAAAAAGCTCCTGAGCAGGCCTCATGCCCTGATTTCCCACCTAAGGAAAAATAATGCTGGCCATGCCGTTCAGTTGCCTCACACACACCTCCACCCTAAAACACTCCCCCCCCCCCCCCCCCCAAATATAGCAAAAACTTTGCAGGCCTATAGGTTCAAAAGCCTCCCTGCCCCCTTCTTAAAAATGCAAGCATGCATTAAGCCAAAGTTTCCTGCATTAGGATATTCTCCCCAATTTCCCTCACACCTATCAAGCCTGCTCCAACCCTCCCACCCCTCCTACCCAAACCTTTCATGCCAACAAAAAGCTTTGAACTAGCGTCTGGCTTCCGGGGCATCCAGCATTGCTCTGACAGCAATTCTAGTTATGTAAGCTACTACCAGCATTGTTGTAAAAGCAATATGCAGACAGCAAAACCAGTAATGCAGTTGGGGAGCTCCAGGGACCACCATCCTTTCCTGGCTTTCCCTGACAGCCCTACAGAACCCAGTGATTTCCTCCCTGTGTCCTGCACCACCTTCAACATGGCTAAAACCTCCTTATGGCTATGCTGCAGCCTGTCTCCCTGGCTTCGGCTCATGTGGCTCCCTTGCATAAGCAGCACTTAACAGCTGCAATGCGTTATGTAGTCCATCAGCAATGATCTTGAACTGGCATGCACTGCTCATGCCATTCTAATGTGCTGCCATGTGAACTAATTACAAATCTCTAAGCTGGCAGTAGTGGTAGAATGTGCCTCTTCCATGTATTATGTGCAGGGTGGATTACAATCATTACATTAATATTAATATACATAGACAATCATAAATCAAATAAAACATATGGGGTAGATTTTCAAAGGGGTACGCGCGTAGGATATGCGCATACCCCCCGAAAACCTACCCCAAACCCCCCCTGCGCATGCCGAGCACAAGCCCCGGGACGCGTGTAAGTCCCGGGGCTTGCATGAAGAGGAGTGTCGGGGGGCGTTCCCGGAGTGACCCGGCGGTTTTTTTTTTTGGGGGGGGGTGTCGCGTGCGACGCGACGTTTCGGGGGCGGGGCCACGGGCGTGGTTTCGGCCCGGGGGCGTTCCGGGGGCGTGGCTGCACCCTCCGGAACAGCCCCCGGGTCGGGTCTTGGCGCACCAGCAGGCTGCTGGCGCGCGCAGATTTGTCTGCCTCCGTCAAGCGTAAATCCATGGATAAAGGTAGGGGGGGTTTAGATAGAGCCGGGGGGGAGGGGGTGGGTTAGGTAGGGGAAGGGAGGGGAAGGTGAGGGGAGGGCGAGAGAAAGTTCCCTCCGAGGCCAGCTGTGCGGCTCGGCGCACGCAGGCTGCCCAAAATCGGCAGCCTTGCGCACGCCGATCCAGGATTTTAATGGATACGCGTGGCTATGCACGTATCTATTGAAATCCCACGTACTCTTGTTCGCGCCTGGTGCGCAAACAAAAGTACGCGCTCGCCCAAATTTAGAAAATCTACCCCTTATTAAACAATAAAACACAAGCCAAATACAGCAACATTCATCTAAGGATATGCCTCATCAAAAAATGTGTTCAGTTTTTTTCTAAACATTTTTATAATCAGATTTTTGAAGCAGCTCCACTGGATGTTTATTTCATATTGTGGAGCCTGCACAGGAGAAACCTCTTCCCTGGATTGCCCTTAATTTATAGTATTTTAAGGGTGAAATAAACATTAATGCTTGAAATCTCAGAATGCAATGAGTGCTGAGGTGCATAGATAGCATTGTAACTTGGCCTTCAGCGAACTTGTACAACTATTGTATAGTAACTTATGTTTTCCTAGTGTGTAGCAGATAGACTCGGGGCCAATGGGTATAGTGTACTCATCATAACAGTTGGAGACGGATCAGATTTCAATCTGACTCAGCCCCTAGTACATATACCCCTGCAGGAAGTGCAGCTCTTCAGTATTATCCGTCTCCATAGCGGTTAGGAACTATCTGCACGCTCTCACAGCGTTAGAACAAAATTCAACAGAGAAATCCCAAATTCGGAAGAAATCTTACCTCTGAAGACAAGCTCCACTCTCCTGCGATGATACCCTCGGGTCCCTCCCCCAGTTGAGAATTCCCGAATTATTTCCGTGGTCCCTCGGAGGTAAGCCTCGGTTCGGCGGCCAAATCGTGGCGAGGACCTAGCCCCCAATCTCGGGAGCGGCTGAGAGGCAGCTGGTGCACCCTTGAGCGCAGCGGTGAAGGTATTTGCCCTCTCCCCCCGCAGCCGGAGACCGCCCAGGTCGAAACCGGGAAGCGCCGAAAACAAGGTAAGGTAGAAATTTTCTTCTAATACTCCGGTCTCCGAGGTTCGAGGAGTCCCACAGGTCGCTGGCCGGGACCTGTGCCACCGGGTTGATCCGCCCTAGCAGGGCCAGGCCTCGGTTAGTTTCAAGGGTCCTCCCACTCCATTCAGTGGAGACCCTCCGAAGTGGTCGCCATATTGCCCGCGTGGTCGCCATCGCCATATTGACCCTATTTGCCGCCCTGTCTGCTGTCTCGATCGGGGCGCACAAGGCCGGCTAGGTGCACAAATATACATGTGCACATACATATTTATTTATTTATTTATTTATTTATTTATTTATTTATTTAAAAACTTTTCTATACCGTCGCTAAGTTATATACCATCGCAACGGTTTACAAATAGGCACATAGACTAAGGTTAGTAAATCTAGGATATCGTACGTTCTGCCAATAAAGTTCGGTTACAATTTCATAAATAAAATCATTATTTGAGTAATGTTGGTCAAGTCCAGGTATATTATTGAGTTACTATCTCTTTGAGATATTACTTCTTAAATGTAGGATTGAGTAAATTCATTCTCATCTGCATTACTCTGTACTTTCATTCTCTACCCTCCACACTCTTTACTGAAGGCTTTTTTAAAGAGCCATGTTTTTAAATTTTTCTTAAAAGTTTTGAGATTACTCTGTAATCTGAGTTCAGGGGGCATCGTGTTCCATAGTATGGGCCCAGCCAATGATAAAGCCCTTTCTCTCTCTTGGGTTAATTTTGCTGACTTTACTGAAGGGACTGTTAGTAGTGCTTTGTTTGCTGAGCGAAGGTTTCTTTGTGGAACGTGTACTCGTAAGTTACACGCACAAGGTACTTGTGCGCATAGAGTACACGCACAAGGGCCGCATGCATAAGTTATATGCGCCTCGTGCGCCTATCGGCCTGAGCGCATATCTGCGACTTGGATGCACATCTACGCGCACAACCCGCATGCATATCTTAGGCGCAGCGGAGCGCATAAAAAGAAGGGTTTACGTGCCGACAGCCATGGCACCACCGGGAACGGAGCTCAAGGCCCAAGGCCTCTGCCCAGCATGCCATATCAGAGCTGCACAAAGCGAAGAGACCAACGCCCTGTGCGCCCAGTGTGAGGAGGTCTTGGGAGATCCAGGCCAGGGCCAGTCCCATTCAGGACCAATTACTAGCTCCTCAGTGAGTAACCCGGTCCTAGCAAATACCAGCGAGACACCACCTCAGACGGGGACCCACAAGGACTCAGCGCCCCTTAGCTTTGACCCAGTGTTTATCTCGTGGGTGGAATTCTTCAAAGGTTTACACACCTTTGTCCATATGCAGACGGAGCCTCCAGCTAGACAGCCACAATCTCCACCAGAAGACCCTTAAGTCACAGGGCTCTCTAGGCCTAGAGAAATGTTTCCACCGCCCAGAAGCCCCACCTATGGGGACACGGACAACTCTGAAGAGGAAACAGATCCCCTAGAGGAAGGAGAACTCCCCCCGGGGACAAAACCTCACCGAACCATGAGACGCTTCTTCACCAAGGATGAGCTCCCAGGCCTGGTCATCCACAGTCTGAAGGAGCTCGCTATCCTGGATGCAGGTACTTTGGGGGAGCCTAAGGCAAACCCCCTGCTAGAGGGACTCTGCCAAACTTTTCGCCACTTCCCTGTCTTACAAGCCACCCAGCAACTAATAGACCTGGAATGGAGTGCTCCAGAGTCCACATTCAAAGGGGGACGAGCTATGACAGCCATGTACCCCCTGGACCAGGCGGCCAAGGACCTTCCGACATGCCCAAAAGTGGATGCCATGGTCTGCGCGATCTCAAAGCGCACTACTATCCCAGTGGAGGGAGGAGCAGTGCTCAAAGATGCTCAGGACCTGCATCTGGAATCCATCCTTAAACAGTCCTTTGACATCGCCGCTAAGTCTCTACAAATAGCGGCCTGCTGCACCGTAGTGACACGTGCCTGCCTATCTCAGACCAGGAACAACACCCCTGGGGAGGCAATGGAACCAGCAGTATCATTCCTTGCAGACGCTGCTTCCGATCTGGTGCGCACAGTGGCCAGAAGAGTGTCATCAGCTGTGGCTGCCAGGAGACAACTCTGGCTCCGAAACTGGTCGGCCTACGCATCTTCCAAAACACGTCTCACAAGGATGCCTTTCAAAGGATCCCTTCTGTTCGGCAGCGAACTAGAGAAACTGGCTAACAAGTGGGGCGAGTCCCCGTTACTGCGACTACCGGAGGACAGGAATAAGAAAAACCAGCGACCCTTCCCCCGATCTTCCAGGGGCAGATGTTCACATGGCTTCAATCCATACAGAAGCAACTACCAACCGCCCCACCCTACGGGTAGGAACCAGTCCTTTCAGAACAAGCACAACAAAAGGGGAACCAGCTCAGGTCCAGGCCCCAGCCATACCCCACAATGAGATTCAGCCGACCCATCCAAGGGAAGAAGCCATAGGGGGCAGACTAGCCCTGTTCTACCACAGATGGGTCGAGATAACTTCAGACAAATGGGTCCTAACCATCATTTGAGAGGGGTACTACCTGGATTTCCTATGAACCCCCCCGGACAAGTTCGTGGAATCCCCTTGCCACGACCCCTCCAAGAAAGCGGCAGTGGAAACTATACTG
This sequence comes from Rhinatrema bivittatum, assembly GCF_901001135.1. Taxonomy (NCBI): domain Eukaryota; kingdom Metazoa; phylum Chordata; class Amphibia; order Gymnophiona; family Rhinatrematidae; genus Rhinatrema; species Rhinatrema bivittatum. Next base: position 731,602,641 of record NC_042615.1, on the reverse strand, counting down.
ACCAGACTACTGGCCCTCGAGGCCATAATCCCAGTGCCCCCACAAGAAATAAATACTGGCCATTATTCCATTTATTTTATCGTCCCCAAGAAAGAGGGGACGTTCAGGCCCATACTGGACCTCAAGTCGGTCAACCGCCACCTGAGGATCCCCCGCTTTCGCATGGAAACCCTATGCTCTGTAATAAGGGCGATACAAACGGGAGAGTTCCTCACATCCCTGGATCTGTCGGAGGCCTACCTTCACATTCATCAAGAACATCAGCGCTTCCTACGCTTCAAAATCTTGGAACGTCACTACCAGTTCCGGGCACTACCCTTTGGGTTAGCCACAGCAACCCGGATGTTCACCAAGATCATAGTGCTGGTGGCAGCAGCACTGTGGAAGGAAGGAATCCTCATGCACCCTTACCTAGACGATTGGCTGATCAGGGCGAAATCACTAGAGGATAGTCACCAAGCAACCAACAGAGTCAAATCTCTACTGGAGAGTTTCGGATGGGTGGTCAACACAAACAAGAATTGTTTGCAACCCACACAGTCGCTAGAATACCTAGGAGTCTGATTTGACACCAAAGAAGACAAGGTCAGCCTGACCTCCACAAGGAGATCAAAACTGAGGAACTGATTACAAGCCCAGCTGGGCGAACCTCGCCCCACAGCTTGGGATTACCTACAAGTCCTCAGTCTGATGGCATCCACCTTGGAAGTAGTGCCAGGGGAGCGAGCGCTCATGAGACCCCTACAACGCTCACTTCTGACACGATGGAATCCATGGTCCCGGAACTACACCGTCCGCCTATCACTCCCGGGCAGAGTCCGGACCCAGTTACAGTGGTGGCTGCAGGGCAGCCACCTGAACCAGAAGACGATGCTATCTTCTCCAACCTGGACCCTGCTCACCACAGACGCCAGCCTACATGGATGGGGAGCACACTGGGAGGAGTTAACCGCCCAAGGGCAGTGGAATGCAGAAGAGTCGGATGGAACATCAACCGCCTAGAAGCGAGGGCGGTCAGACTTGCCTGCCTAAGATTCGCTCACAGGCTCCAAGGCAAAGCGGCCAGAGTAATGTCAGACAACGCCACGACAGTGGCCTGCCTCAACCATCAGGGGGGAACCAGAAGCCAACAGGTGTCTCTGGAAATCGACCCCCTAATGTCGTGGGTGGAAGTAAACCTCCAGGAGATCTCAGTCACCCACATCGCCAGGAAAGACAACATCACAGCGGACTACCTGAGCAGAGAATATCTAGACCCAGGAGAATGGAAGCTGTTGCTGCGGCGTTCCAAATGATAGTGAACCGGTGGGGGACACCAGACATGGACCTCCTGGCAAACCGGTCCAATGCCCAAGTACCCAGGTACTTCAGCCACAGGCGGGAACCTCAGTCCCAGGGGATCGATGCCCTGGTACAGACCTGGCCACAGGGAACCCTATTATATGCCTTCCCACCGTGGCCCCTATTGGGCACAATCATTCACAAGATACAGCTTCACAGGGGACTAGTAATTCTGGTGGCCCCGGACTGGCCAAGAAGACCGAGGTACGCAGACATGAGAAAACTACTAGCAGGGAACCCCCTGCCACTGCTTCCACAGGGGCAGGGGGTTCCTGCTTCAGAGACCTGCTTCAACAAGGACCAATCCTCCACAAGGATCCAGCTGAATTCTCTCTTACGGCCTGGCCATTGAGAGGGCTCGCCTGAGAAAGAGCGGGTACTCGGGGGCCGTAATCGACACCCTACTCCAAGCATGCAAGTTCTCCACTTCTTTAACGTATATAAGGATCTGGAGAGTATTCGAAGCCTGGTGCGAGGACCACGACATCATACCATGCTCAATTAAAGTTCCCGTGATCCTGGAATTCCTACAGAACGAGCTACAGAAGGGTCTGTCCCTCAACTCCATCAAGGTACAGGTAGCCGCATTGTCATGCTACGGCTCCAAGAGCAAGGGCGACAGCATTGCTTCTCACCTGGACGTCTCACGCTTCCTGAAAGGAGGAAACACATCCACCCACCACTAAAGTGGCCGGTACCTCTTTGGAATCTCAACCTGGTCTTGGATTTTCTAGCAGGAAACTCCTTCCAGCCTCTCCGAGGTCTGTCACTCCGCCTATTAACGTTAAAGACAGCATTCCTACTGGCAGTTTGTTCAGCCAGATGCATCTCGGAGCTACAAGCACTCTCCTGCCGTGAACCGTTCCTCAGACTCACCCCGGGAACCATCCAGCTATGCACGGTCCCTTCGGTCCTTCCCAAAGTGGTGTCACACTTCCATCTTAACCAAACCATCTTGCTACCATTGCCGGATGGGTTGAAGAATTCGGAAGAGGCTTGTAGCCTACGCCACCTCAACATCGGCAGACTCCTATCCAGATACCTTGAAATGTCGGAACCCGTAAGAAAAATGGACCACCTGTTCATCCTTTATAGCGAGAAGAGACAAGGGGAAGCGGCCTCGTGGGCAACCATAGCCCGCTGGATCAAGGAGGTCATCAAGGCGGCCTACGTAGAAGCAGGTAAGCCACCGCCTCTACAGGTCAAGGCCCATTCTACTAAAGCCCAGGCAGTGTCCTGGGCAGAAACCAGAATGCTGTCGCCAGCCGAGATTTGCAGGGCGGCGACATGGTCCTCCATCCACACCTTCTCCAGGTTCTACCACCTGGATGTTCAGGCTCGGGAGGACACGGCATTTGCAAGGGCAATACTAAGTGGGTCACGGACAGCCTCTCACCCACTTCGGGAGTAGCTTTTATACATCCCATTGGTCCTGAGTCCATCTGCTACACGCTAGGAAATGGAGAAATTACTTACCTGATAATTTTGTTTTCCTTAGTGTAGACAGATGGACTCCGCATCCCACCCTTGGCTGCCGTTACGCATGGATCTTCGAATGTTTTGAGGGTGAGCCATGTTTTTATTCACCTTAGGACACCCACCCATCCAGGTGGTGACGCTTTCTGGTTGAGAATCCTGGCGGTCTCCAGCTATAGCCAAGTCAACCAGATGAAATTTACCAAGTTCATCAAGTTATAAAGTTTAACCAAGTTATAAAGTTAATCAAGTTAATCAAATTAGTCAGTCACACATATATCCACAATGCTTTTCGAGGAGAATACCGAAGAGCTGCACTTCCTGCAGGGGTATATGTACTAGGGGCTGGCGTCAGATTGAAATCTGATCCATCTCCAACTGCTATGACGAGTACACTATACCCATTGGTCCTGAGTCCATCTGTCTACACTAAGGAAAACGAAATTATCAGGTAAGTAATTTCTCCAATTATTATTATCAATTTGAATTGTATCCTCCATTGCAATGCAAGCTAGTGGAGGTCCATTAATATTGGGGAGATATGTTGAAAGGTTGGAGTGCCTGTTAATAAATGGGCTGCAGCATTCTGTCAGTTACAATGCTTTAATTACATTCGGCCAATACAAGAAAGTGTGCTCGGCCAAGCGCACCATTTGGCCATATAATTACCGAACTATAATTTAGATGGATAAGTGGCTGAATATGCCACAAATGCCATTTAGATGGCTAACCTTTGAGTTATCCAGCTAAATGGCTTTGGAATATGGACCTCTATCTGTTATAAATAGTGTTGAATGTTAGTGAGCTATTTGACAATCTGTTAAAATATTTTATTGCTGATAGGTTACACTGTGAATTCTGCATCAGTTCCTGGTGACGTGTTGTACATTGCTGGTCAGCCCCGTTATAATCATACAGGCCAAGTTATCATTTATAAAATGAGAGGAACAGAAATAAAAATACAGCAAACGCTAAGTGGAAAGCAGGTAAGCTCATTCTTCTATTTGCAATTAAGGGACAATTTTCAAAACAGCAAGCAGGTGAAAAGTCCATGGGTAACCTTTGTCTCGATCCTTGTTCCGATAGATATTTCCAAGGGGAGAATTGTTAACAACGGATTACCCATTAAAAGTTACTCCCTAGCTTTAGAAACATCATGTCACATACGTTAGCACATTAGAGCTCCTAAGAGTTATTGCATTTATTGAACTCAGTTAATGATAATGAAATCAGAGCCACTCACATATATATACTCAGTCAGAGACATATTCTCTAAAGAAGAATATATTTTTATTTACATGAGAAAAGAATACAATTAAATTCAATTAATAAATTGAATTGATTAAGTCAGATCAATTCAGAATAAGGGCCTCATTTTCTAAAGTATCGCAAGCCTGCGATACTTTAGGAAATGAGGGGCGGGGGACCAAAACGGGGGGCAGTCCTGCGCTAGCCGGCAGCGATCGCACTACTGCGGTGCGATCGCTGCCGGTTTCGCACCGCGTGAAATAGGATGCGAAAAGGGCCTTACCATTTCGTCGTCCGCGGCGTCTTCATGGAGTCGGCCCCGGTGATGCCCCGACTCCCCCTCTTCCGGGGCCGACTCCGCCCCCATCTTGGTATCGCGTGCGATCCGTCTGGTAAATGACCCCCTAAGTCTGTCAAAATCAAATTAATTCAGATCAAGTCAGTTGATATCAAAATGACAAAGTTATTGCTTACCAAGAGTTACAATTCTTTGCCAAAGCCTTGGGCGTGCTATGATCAGAATAGGACAGTAGCAGCCCTGAAAATCTTGAATGTACAGTAAATATACCTTTTTTGCAGAATACTTTTAACAATTTACAGTTAGCATGTAATTGGCTAACATAGCCAATCCTTTATCCTCGTAAGTTACTAAACTAATAAATTTACAGAAAAATATTGCTTATAAAATAGATCGGATACACTTCAACAAGACACCTGTGTGCTTTGATCAAGTATAGAAATTCCATCTAATTGACAAAAGAAACACTTGATTTTACTTTTCTAATTTTAAATATATATATATATATATATATATTTATGTGTGAAGCTTCTAATACTCCGTGGGGCGGATTTTAAGAGCCCTGCTCGCCTAAATCCGCCCAAAACCAGGCGGATTTAGGCGAGCAGGGCCCTGCGCGCCGGGAAGCCTATTTTACATAGGCCTACCGGCGCGCGCAGAGCCCCGGGACTCGCGTAAGTCCCGGGGTTCTCCGAGGGGGGCGTGTCGGGGGCGTGTCGGGGGGTGGGCCCGGTCGTCGCGGCATTTCAGGGGCGTGTCGGCAGCGTTTTGGGGGCGGGTACGGGGGCGTGGCTACGGCCCGGGGCGGTCCAGAGGCGTGGCCGCGCCCTCCGTACCCGCCCCCAGGTCGCTGCCCGGCGCGCAGGAGGCCCGCTCGCGCGCGGGGATTTACTCCTCCCTCCGGGAGGCATAAATCCCCGGAGAAAGGTAAGGGGGAGGTGTAGACAGGGCCGGGCGGGTGGGTTAGGTAGAGGAAGGGAGGGGAAGGGGAGGGGAGGGCGTTAGAGGATTCCTTCCAAGGCCGCTCCGATTTCGGAGCGGCCTTGGAGGGAACGGGGGTAGGCTGGGCGGCTCGGCGCGCGCCGGCTATACAAAATCCATAGCCTTGCGCGCGCCGATCCAGGTTTTTAGCAGATACGCGCGGCTCCGCGCGTATCTACTAAAATCCAGCGTACTTTTGTTTGCGCCTGGAGCGCAAACAAAAGTAGGCTATTTGCGCTCCTTTTAAAATCCGCCCCTGTATGTTTAAATATATTGTAATAAATGCAATACTAAGATATAGCATCTTTCTTCTTAGGAGCAAAAGGTTATAAGGAATTATATAGTTCCGGTGTTAATTGTAAAGCAATGTCTGGAAACTCTGCTGTGCCTGGGACATAAATCACTCCTATAGCACCGGCTGGCTTCCCAGACCTGACAACTGAAGAAAAAAAAATGTCTTTTAAACTAGAGCCTGCTTCACATTTAGAGACTACTTGTGCACTGGTCATTTTTAGATAAAAAATGATTCAAAACAATTTAAAATAATTCTGAATGTAACAGAATTTATTGGTTTTCATTTTTTAAATTTGTTTTAAAGGTAAAAGGGAATAGATTCCATGTCACTTTTAGCACTAATTTTGCACCAGTTTTCAAAGAAGAAGTATGTCTGCACTTTCCCTTTAGAAAACTGCCCAAGGAAAAAGACCCCACAGAGATTTGCACCTCCTTTTGTCTGTAGATTTTTGGTTGGAAAAAGCATCATGCATAATTTTGAAAATCCAAATCTGTGTACATTATTTTCAACCTCTGACATAACCTCACCCTGGAAATGCCTCTACTACAATAGGAGTAAAAGTAATTGTGTTGCGGAACTATGCACATACTTTTACCTACATACAGAATGGGCAATTTTTAAAAAGCTTTTTCTCCCTGGGTAAATAGTCATTAACCAAGAAAAATGACTTTCAAAAATTGCCCTCCATATGAGGTAGATTTTAAAAGCATTACTTGTACAAAATCAGCCACATACACGCGTATGTGGGCCACACCCGAGCAACACAAATTTTATGAAACCGCGAAGTATGCACACAAACGTGTGTGCACATCAAGAATAAGGGGGCGGGGCATGGGCATTCCAGGGCAGGGCAAAGACTTACGCACGCAATTCCGAATTTTAAAAAAGCTGACCATGGCGCACATCGGCGTATTATCTGCGTAACTTTACTGCTGGTCCTGATGAGGAGTAAGTCTGGAGATCTTTAGTTTTAGGGCTTTCAGCACACTGTAAGGGTTTGGGGTCATTTGGGGGGCTTGCAGTATGAAGAACCAGAGGGATCTTGAAGACCTCAGTATCAACTGGACAAACTGGTAGACTAATTGGAAAAACTGGTTTTTCCCTCATGCGAGCATTTTTTAAAATCCACCTGCATATGCACGTAAAAGCCACTAAAGCCCTAGCAGAAATACGCATGGGGCATTTACCTGAGCTGCCTCTTAAGATTACACGCACACATATGTGAGGCAGGGGTATTTTCAATGATACACATGTACTTGTGCATACGATATAAAATTGCATCATATCTCCGCTAGCACGCCAAGACGCATATTTATGGGTGCATGCACATTCCTTTTAAAATGATCAGGTATGTGCATAGTCAGGTTCTCATTTTTAAATATACTGTATATGTAGCATGCATACTGATAATATGGGCCCAACGTCTCCTATCCACTAACCCTGGGAGGTAGGAAGATAGCTCCAGTCATTTTATTTCATTTACTAGTTTTCTTTCTCATTCTTCCACCTAAGGATTTACAAGATTTACATGGAAATAAAATTTTAGTACAACAGTGATAGCTATAGGTTAATCAAAGGCTACATTTGTTCTGAAGAAGTTTGCCTCTGTATGACTTTACTGGAGATTCTCATTGTGAGACCTGCACTATTGGGGGAGGTGAAAAAAGGACTAAATGCCTGATTCCATTAGACTTTTATCTCATTCTGTGTCTATTGGGATAAAGCTTTGTAAATCACTCCCTAAAAGTGGACAATGGCATTTGGAAAAAAAGGTCAATAAGCAATTATATTGACACCTGTATATAAGAGCCTAAAATGCATTAGTTTCAGATCACTTCTGTTTTATCTCAAGAAGACATAGATAGGCACGATCTCTGGAAATGTCCTTTTATAAAATTGCCTACCTATTATGCAGATAAAAGTGCACGTATAACATTTTGGCTGGCCACTGGCCACACTCACCCTCAGCTATACACGCAGCTGAAACGCCATCCTGCCATGTCCCCAGGCCTGCTTAGGTGTTCACACACATGACGCCACGCCTCTTAATGGCCCTGCAGTGGGAAACCTGTTAGCCAGCGCTCACTGATGATGTCATCAATACTGTTATTTAAACCCTGGTGCTACAATAAGCAAAAGCCTCAGCAACTGGTCCTCCTGCTTTGAAATGCAGGTTGCTTACTGTCTCTGTGTTTAACCTTTCCTTGTCTTGCCTTGTTATTACCTTACCTTGCACTACCTTGCCCTGTTGGTGTCTTGGTCCACAGTGCTTTCTCTTTGTGTTGTCTGTCCATCTCTGCCTGACTCCTTGTTCTGACCCTTGGTACAGACATTAACTACTCTTCTGGATTGCCGCCTGCCCTGACCCCATCTGTCTGCCTGCCCTGGGCCTGGACCCAGATATTGTTTGCTTGCCGCCTGCCCTGTCCCCAGCTTGGACCTCGATCTGCCTGCCTGCCTGCCTCCTACCCACCCTGAATTGGTCTGGACCCAGATATCGTTTACCCACTGCCTGCCTTGACATCTGCCCGAGAATTGACTGCATTGAACCATTCCTTACAGGACTCTCACTTAAGCCCTATCAGCCCCTAGAACCCAAAGGCTCAACTTGCAGAGAAGCACTTGATCCAGTCCTTGTAAGAGTGAGTCCTCCGGCTGTCATCATAAGCCTGTAGGTTCGCCTGTTGGGCTGCATCAACCGTGCCACAGCCCAAAGGCTCACATCTGTGACAGCGTGCCTGAGAAGTGTTCTGGGGACGGTCTCTGGGCAGGGCTTTCATTTACTTATTACTTTTAGATTTTAAAACATGCGTGTAGGAGGAGAAGCGAAGGAGAAGGGAGGAGACCCGCTTCTTCCTAAAGAGACTGTGCCGGTAACTAACATCTGAGACAGAAGCTGTGTCACTGCAGAGTGACGTCAGTTGGATGTCCCCTAAACCCCTCCGTTATAAAATCTGCGGAGGGGCTGCACAGAGAGGAGGAGAAGCGAAGGAGAAGGGAGGAGACCCGCTCCTTCCTAAAGAGACTGTGCCGGTAACTAACATCTGAGACAGAAGCTGTGTCACTGCAGAGTGACGTCAGTCGAAAGTCCCCTAAACCCCTCCGGTTATAAAATATGCGGAGGGGTGGTGCCCCGCAGCCGCCAGCACCACGTGTGGCTTGGGCCAGCTTAGGCCGGAGAAGGCCGGGAGCCAGCAAAAAAGTTTGTTTTTTCTTGACTTTCTAGCCTAAATGGGCAGAAAAAGGAAGGCTCGGATCATGACCTCTTCTCCAAGTCAACAAACTCGCATGGGACCCATGGACCACCACGTGGTAAGAATGGTGGAATCGCCTAAAGAGGACAGTTTGGGAGCAGTTTCATTTGCTTCCCTAAGTCCTGGCACAGGCCCAAAGTCTCCCCTACAGCCAGCTGGAATAACAATGTTGGACTCAGCTGGAACCCCGGTAGGAGTAGTTCAAGAGGACATTAGCCTGGGAAACCAGGCTGAAGCCCATTGGACTGAAAATGTAATTACCTCAGTGATTGATGAGATAAACCCTTCGGGTAGTATAGGTAACTTTACCTCTGGAGGTATTCAGGGGAATGTTACACTAGAGGATTTGGGGAAAATGATAATGAAATTAAATGGAAATATTATTAAGTTGAATGATTCGTTATTGACTATAATTAAGGCAAAGAAGATGTCCATTGATACTCAGGAAAATAAAATTGAGAAATGTGAGAAAGATATACAGGCTGTGACTAATAAGATGCAGTTGTTGCAAAATTCAGAGAATGCTTTTATTAGAGACAGCTTGTCTATCCATAAGGATTTGGAATATATGGAAAATTTATACAGAGCTAAAAATTTGAGAATTGTTAATTTTCCTGTAACACGACTTCTCTCACCCTGGGAATTATTTAAAACATTTCTTAGGGATAATTTATTATATGAAGAGGAAGAAATCCCCAAACTTTCAAAGATTTATTATTTGCCTAGAAGAACCTCTAGGGATACTAGAGGACAAAGTGAGGGTGGGGAACTTCCTTCTCCAGGCCTATCGACTTTTCTAGAAGAGTCAGTAGACTTGATTAATAACAGAGCTACGTTAATAATTTCCTGTATTTCCGAACAGGATAAAGAAAAGTTGTTTAAAAAGTATTTCTCTGTAAAAGATATGTTATTTTGTGGACATCGTGTTCAGATCTTTCCAGATGTGGCTAGAATCACTCAGGCAAAGAGAAGAACTTTTTTGACCTTAAAATCTAAGGTGCTTATTGGTAGATATTTGAAATACCTATATAAATTACTCCTAGAATTTATCTCCTCAATTTCTTATATTAAGATTAAGCCATGATAGTGATTGTTGTACATGTAAATGTATATAATTACAAATGGCTGTATCTCTTTTCCGTTGTAAGTTTTGTCTTACTAAAATATGTGAAAATCACAATAAAGATATAATTAAAAAAAAAAAATCTAAGGTGCTTGCAGTGGATGCAACTTTTTTCTTGAAATTCCCCTGTGTTTGCCTGATAAGTTATAAAGGAAAAAGATTTGGATGCACAGATCCTTTACAATTAGAAACCTTTTTGTTAGATAAAAATCTAATTTCAATATCTGAGACAGAAGCCAAGTAAAAAATAATGCTCCTGACTCCTGTTTAATTATTATTGGGTACTTATAATATAAGTTTTTCCAATGTTCTCCTCCAATTATTGGGTATTAGGAAATGTAATAAATGTTTATGAAGTATGGTTGTTATCTATAGAAGGAAATGGTAAATGTATTACATTATTACTGATTTTCCTTGTTTTCATGAAGTGTAAATACTGATGAAAATTCAATAAAAATTTAAATTGAAAAAACAAACAAAAAAAAAAAACATATGTGTAACTTTACCCAACAAAACTACTCATATAAAATATAGCAGGTGTAATTGTGTACAGGTAGTTTTGCCAGGATAGATTTTCTGAGTGAATTTACATCTATAAGTTTGCTTTAAAAATTGGTGTAATTTATGTGGGTTGTTACAAAATTATCCACATGGGATGAATTTTCAAAAGGTTTGCACATGTAAAATTGAAAGTTTTCCTAGGACAAGAATGATGTTAGTCCTCACACATGGGTGACATCATCAGATGGAGCCCAGCATGGAAAACTTTTGCCCAGCATGCCACTATCCGCACATCCACATGGGGTCCTCTGTCTAATTTTTTTCCATGAAGTGTTTGCCTCGTAATAGTGGAGCTCTGCTCTTTCATTCATTTTTTTTTCCAAAATCTTCCATTTTTTAGCGGTCTCTGCGCCAGTTCCCCTTTCCACTGGTCGGTGTCCTTCCTGTGGCATGGTAGGTTGAATTTCTTTCCTTTGTTGTGGTCGATTCCCTTTGTGTCGCTTCCCAGTGGCCGCCAACCATCGACCACTCCCCAGCTGTTTTTCACGGTGTCATCCAGTTTTAGACACTGCCGCCAGTGCCCGTGGATCATGTCTATCGCTGATCTGCATGAGGTTTGTGTCCTCTACTTGGGGGCATTGCACGATATCCACGGGTGTGCTCCTGCAATCAAATGACCCCCATAAGGCCATTGAGCCTAGCTGGATGACATGGAAAAGCTTCTTGGGTCCAAAAAATCTGACCCATCTACTCCGGCATTGGGGTCGTCGACACCGGGGAGTCGAGGAGAGCCGCTAGATAAGCCTTCCCTCTCTACTCCTCCAATGGGACCCTCTCGAGATAGAGGGGCCAGAGAGGTCATCTCCGGTGTCCTCACATTCCAAGACGTCGGGATCTTTGCCTTCTTCAGTGCCAGAGAAAGACCGGGCCAAGCACTGAGGGAAATCCCCGCAAACATCTGCACATCCTTAAACGACACCGGGTCAGGTGCGGCACCAGCATCTGCTGTGTCAGCACAGAAGCAACCCCATGGAGAGGAGGTCTCGGCCTCTATCAAACCCGGGAGTCCCAGGCATTCCCTACCGGTGACGGTGCTGGGCACTGATCCTCCTCGGGACTCCAAGGAGGCTCTGATGATACCTCGTCCTCCTCCTCAGTCCGTTCTTTCTTCAGCGGACTTTCAAGAGGAGTTGGATCGCAGGGTACATCTAGCAGTGTTACGAGCCCTATGGGGTATCGAGCTGCCATCGGCATCTGTTCCCTTGCCGGTGCTGGAACCTGTGCCATCTCTCTTGGCGCCCCTACACAAGCATCTAGATATCCTTTTGGGCATACTTCCGATGGAACCGGTTCTCGGGGCACCATCGGTGCCCAGTGGCCACCAATGCCCTCCTCCAGAGTGATTCCCCATCATCAGGTCCTCCAAGGAGGAAGAATCATTGTGGCCAAAGTCACCCCTGGGGGTGATAATTCCATAGCCATGATTCCCTGATGTAGGCTCTCGGCCATTGGGGATCATGGGGCCGTCGATGCCCCCCGAGGCCATCGGTGCCCCTTGTGCCCAACCTGAGAGGCTTGGGCAGGGACCCTCCACATTGGCTCCCAGAGGACCTTAGCGAGGAGGAGCCCCCTTATGATATGTGATGGGATGATAGCTCTGAGTCTTCTTCAGAAGACTGAGGCGACCTTCTCTGAGAACTGTCTCTGCCAGAGAAGAGGCATAGGTATGTCCCCCATCCCCCCCTCCCCCCCAGAAGAACTTTCTTTTGCAGGCTTTGTCCGGGCGATGGTGTAAGACATATCATTTCAGCTCCTCACTGAGGAGAATGCCTGGCAAAAAATGCTGAAAGTCCTCCAGTTTGTGGATGCCCGAAAGGAAACAGAGGCGGACTCAGTCCATGACATTTTCAAGGAACTACTCCTCAGGATCTGGGAACTTCCCGTGACTGTTCTTCCAAGAAAACGGAAGGTGGATGCAATTTATTTAGGACAACAGGATTTGAGAGACGACACTTCCTTCATCAATCTGTGGTGGTGGATTCCGCCCTCAAGAAAGCCAAGCGCTCCCGTACCCACGTCTCTGCTTTTCCACGTCAAGAGCACTGGGCGTTGGAAGCTCTAGTAGGAAGGTCTACCAGGGCACTATTCTTATCACCCATATTGCCGCCTACCAACTGTGGAAGCAAGTCCAGAAACTGTCATAGTGCCTGCCTCAGCAGCAGTAGGATGCCTTCTCGGCGGTGGTTTAGCAGGGTCTGGAGGCGGGTTAACATGAGGTGAGATCCACCTACAATGTTTTTGAGATGGCGGCCAGTGTGGCCACATTGGGCATTGGTGCCTGAAGGATGGCTTGGCTCCCTGCCTTGGACCTTCGATCCAGAGGTCTAGGAGAAGCTGGCAGATCTGCCTTGCATGGGAGAGAATCTCTTTGGGGATTATTATTATTATTATTATTTAAAGCTTTTTTATACCGGCATTCATGATAAAATCACATCATGCTGGTTTACATAAAACAAGGGGAGTGTTAACATTGAACGATAAACAGGTGTTGAGAGGCAGAAAAGTAAGTTACAATAAAACAAGGGAAATTGGAACTGGGAGAAGAAGAAGAGTAGTAAGAATAATTTAGGTAGTAACAATGAGAGGAATTATTTACATGGTGTTGACGGTAAATTTACAAGTGGTTGTAGTCTGTCAGGTGAGAAAGTTAAGAGAGTCAGTTGTGATCAGGAAAGGCTTGCCTAAAAAATCATGTCTTTAGCCTTTTTCTGAATGTTAATAAGCAAGGTTCCTGTCTGAGGTCAGGGGGAATGGCATTCCATAAAGATGGTCCTGCAGTAGAAAAAGCCCGATCTCTGAACGTTTGATGGTGTATAACTTTTGTTTGTGGAACGTGTAGGGATCCTTTGTATGCTTGTCTGATTGGTCTTGATGAGGAGTGTAGTCTGAGTGGGATTTGAAGGCTGAGAGGGGCTTGAGAGTAGATGGTTTTATGGATGATGGTGATGGACTTGTGGAGAATTCTGAAGTGAATTGGGAGCCAGTGTAATTTTTTGAGAATGGGGGAGATGTGATCTCTTCTTCTGGCATTTGTTAAAATCCTGGCAGTAGCGTTTTGCAGCATCTGGAGTGGTTTTATGGAAGAAGAAGGGAGACTTAGCAAGATAGAGTTGCAGTAGTCTATCTTGGAGAAAATTATGGCTTGTAGGACAGTTCTGAAGTCTTGAAAGTGAAGAAGTGGTTTTATTCTTTTCAGAACCTGTAGTTTGTAGAAGCCGTCCTTGGTGGTACGGTTGATGAATGTTTTTAAACTTAAGTGGTTGTCAATTAGGACTCCTTGGTCTCTAGCTTGGGAGACAAAGATGTTTGATGGTGTATTTTGTGTGGTGTTGCTGTTTTCCGGGGAAATGAAGAGGAGTTCGGTTTTCGCAAAGTTTAATATCAGGTTTAGACTGGAGAGGAGGAGGTTTATTTCTTGTCGACAGGATTCCCAGAATTCGAGAGTTTTTGTAATTGATTCTTTGATGGGGATCAATATTTGCACGTCGTCTGCATAAAGAAAGTGTTTTAGTTGAAGCTTATTTAATAATTGGCATAGAGGAAGTAAGTAAATGTTGAAGAGGGTAGGGGAAAGAGATGATCCTTGTGGAACTCCTAGTGAAGAATTGCAGCGAGGGGATTCTTTGTTGTTTATTTTGACTTTGTACCCTCTGTTACTAAGGAAGGTTTTGAACCAGGAGAGAGCCGTTCCTGTTATTCCGATGTCCGACAGTCGGTTAAGGAGGATGGAGTGGTTGACAGTGTCAAATGCCGCGGACAGGTCTAGGAGAATTAGTTAAAAGGATTGTCCATACCCATGATGATATGGTCTGTCAGCGAAATGAGGAGGGATTCAGTACTTAATGCCTTGCGAAATCCATGTTGTGTTGGGTGCAGTATTTTATGATCTTCCAGGTAATTGGAGAGTTGCGAGTTGACTAATTTTTCCAATAACTTGGCTATAAAAGGAAGATTGGAAATAGGGCGGAAGTTGTTGTTGTCGTTTGGATCCAAATTTGGTTTCTTTAGAAGGGGTTTGATAGATGCTAGTTTTAGGGCATCTGGGTAGATTCCCTGAGCTAAAGAACAGTTTATGATATCGTCAAGGGTGTTTGATATAGTGTCCGGTATTAGCAGGAGAAGTTTTGTGGGGATTTGGTCGGATGGATGGGAGGAAGGTTTCAATTTCTTTAAGAGAGAGTGGATCTCTGAAGCAGTAGTGGGTTCAAACGCTTCGAGAGATATTTTTTTGTTTGTTTGAAGATAGTGGCTGGTAGTAGGAGATGGGCCAGGGGGCAGCAAAGTTAATAGGTTGGATATTTTGTTTTGGAAGAAAAGTGCCAAATCGTCTGCTTTGGATTGTGCCTGATCGATGGGGATCGTTGGGGCATTGGTTTGTGTTAGTTCGGATACGTATGAGAATAAAGCTTTGGGGTCGAAGATAATGTTGTGGAACTTGTGGGCGTGGAAGTCCCTTTTTGCTCTTAAGGTAGAGTTCCTGTAGTGGTGGAGAGCAAATTTGTATATGGATAGTGTGCTAGGACAAAGTGTTTTGCGGCATTCACTTTCTTTCTTTCTGAGGGATTGTTTGAGTTTTCGGAGGTCTTTGGTGAACCAAGGTTGTCTTTTTGGGGCGTTGGGATTAAGTTTTTTAGAAGAAATTGGACATAATTTATTTGCTACTGACTCTGTGATGTTGTTCCAGGAAAGTAGGGCAGTGTTGGGGTCTGCCAGGTCAATGTGTGGGAGTTCTTTAGCCAGGTGGCTGCTGAGGTCTTCAGAGGAGCAGGATTTTCTGTAGAGAAACGAGGATTGAGTAGGATGGGTGTTGCGGTTTTCTGTCAGTTTGAAAGAGGTTGAAATTATTGAGTGATCCGACCAGGGGACCTGAGTGCATATAGTGGGGGATGAGTGTGTAATGCCAGAATTTATGAACATAAGGTCCAAGGTATGACCTGCTTTGTGGGTGGGCTTGTTGATGATCTGTTTAAAGCCCATAGATGAAAGCGTAGTGAGAAGGGCCTCACAGCTAGATGTAAGTATGGTATTGTCGACGTGGAGATTGAAGTCTCCTAGGATCAATGCAGGTGCATCTAGGTTCAAATATTTTGCGATAATTTCTACAATGGAGGAGGGATCTGATTCAAGAAGCCCTGGAGGGGCATAAACGAGGAGGATTTGGAATTGGTTTGCTTTAAAGAGGCCTATTTCTAGTTTAGAGTCAGATTTTGCTGGGAGTTGGGATAAGGTCAGGGACTCTGTCGCCCAGCTTAAGGACCACCACACTTCAGCACCTTTCCACCAGTACCTCTGACCCACCGTCTTCAGTCAAAAAATCTGCGCAAAACTAACGGCCGGAGCCATCGAGCCTGTTCCTGTAGAGGATTCTACTCTCGGTATTTCCTGATACCAAAGAGAACAGGGTGCTTCCGCCATATTCTCGACCTCAGAGCCTTGAACAAGTTTCTTCAAAGAAAAAAGTTCAAGATGGCCTCTCTGGGCACCCTGATCCCAGTTAAGATGCCTACGCTCATATCGAGATCTTCCCTGGTCACAGGAAGTGTCTCTGATTTGTTATGAGCAGGGAACACTTACAGAACAGAGTGTTGCCATTTGGCCTTGCATCAGCCCCTCGGTTTTCACCAATTGCCTGGCAGTTGTGGGGGCACACTTCTGCCATCAGGGAGTACACGTGTTCCCCTACCTCGACGACTGGCTGGTCAAGACTGCCACTCAGCAGGGTGCACTATGCACTCTCAATCTGACCATTGCGGTGCTGCAGTCTCTGGGTTTTGTTATTAATTATCCCAAGTCCCATCTCATCCCAATGCCATACCTGAGATTCATTGGGGCCAGACAAGTCACAGTTCAAGCCAGGGTGTTCCTGCCCCACAATCGAGCACTTGCCCTGTTGTCTCTTGCAAGTTTGGTCCACCTTCTACTGTGTCTTCTGGGTGACATGGCAGCATTTGTCCTTGGCCCGTCTGTGCATGCACAGAGCACAGTGAACACTGCGGTCTCGGTGGAAGCAGGCTACCCAGGACCTCGATGCAAGAATCTGTATTACGCCACCTCTCCAGGTCTCCCTGTCCTGGTGGGAGGACCTGTCCAATCTGGAGCAAAGAGTTCCATTTCAAGTTCCCCCACCCCAGGTCATACTGACCACTGATGCATCCCCCCTGTGTTGGGGGATGCATGTGGACAGCATCCATACCCAAGGTTGTTGCTCAGCTTAAGAATCTCAATATCAGATCAACTTCCTTGAGCTTCGGGCGATCCGCTACACTCTTTGGGCATTTCAGGATTGCTTGTCCCACAGAGCAATCCTAATCCAGACAATCAAGTGGTGATGTAGTACATAAACAAACAGGGCAGCACTGTTTCGTTCCTCCTCTATCAGGAGGCGGTGCACATATGGGCCTGGGCTCTGTCACAAGGCATGCTCCTACGAGCAGTGTACCTAGCAGGGACAGAGAATGTGGTTGCGGATCACCTGAGTTGAGCATTCTGATTGCACAAGTGGGCACTGGATCAAACAGTAGCAGACTGGATTTCCACCTGTGTGTAACTCCGGACGTGGACCTCTTTGCCTCCCCTTGCAACAGCAAAGTGAGCCACTTCTGCTTCCTGTCAGGACAGACAGACTACCAGCCTCTGATGCTTTGCCTGCCACTGGGGCAAGGGTCTTCTTTAAGTGTACCCTCCGCTTCCACTGGTAATGAAGACTGTTTTAAAGCTCCAGCAGGACAAGAGGACCATGATCCTGGTGGCTCCCTATTGGCCAAGACAGGTCTGGTTCCCGCTCCTGCAGGACCTGTTGATCAGAGATCTGATCAGTCTGGGGTCCTCTCCTGATCTGATTACACAATGTCAGGGTAGGCTGTGCCACCCAAACCTCAGGTTGTAAGCTTTGATGGCCTGGATGTTGAGAGGATGGTCAGCAGTCCCTTGACCCCTCTCTGATGACATGTCTTAGGTACTGGTTGCTTCTAGGAAGCCTTCCACCAGGATGTCCTACAGACTGAAGTGGAAGTGGTTCTCCATCTGGTATGAGAGTCATGACTTGGATCCATTCATCTGTCCCACTCTGAAGCTGCTGGAATATTTGTGGTACCTCTCAGAGGCTGAGATGAAAACCAATTCGGTCAGGGTTACACCTGAGTGCCATCAGTGCTTTCCATCAGGTTGCTGCTGGTATGTGCATCTCTGTGCAGCCCTTAGTAGGGAGATTTATATGGGCACTGCTTCAACTGAAGCCTCCCCTCCAGCCTCCTGTTGTGTCCTGGGACCTCAACATGGTATTGGTGCAGCCCATGTGAAATCCTTTTGAGCCTTTGCGCTCCTGTGGTCTGAAGTTCCTCACCTGGAAGGTTCTCTTCCTGGTGGCGGTCACTTCGGTGCACAGGGTCAGTGAGCTTCATGCTTTGGTTACATATCCTTCCTACACATCCTAAATTCCTGCCTAATGTGGTGACTGATTTTCATCTCAATCAGTCAATCGTTCTGCCCCCAAGGCCTCATTCACTCCAAGGCAAACGGGCACTGAACAGTTTGGATGGCAAGAGGGCCTTAGCTTTCTACCTAGAACATACAGCAGCCCAAAGACAGTCCTTACAACTTTTCATATCTTTTGACAAAAATAGATTGGGAGTTGTGGAGGGCAAGAAAACTCTATCCAACTGGCTGACAGACTGTATCTCCTTCTGCTATGTGCAGGCGGGCCTTCATCTTGGAGGCCATGTCAAGGCTCATTCTGTGAGAGCTATAGCAGTGTCGGTAGCCCACTTGTGGGTGGTTCCCATTGCCAAAATCTGCAGGGCGATGATGTGGAGGTCCTTATACACGTTCGCCGCCCACTACTGCTTGGACAACGATGGTCAGCATTACAGTACTTTTGGCCAATCTGTCCTTCGCAATCTCTTCCAGCCTTAAACCCAACTCTCCCTACCTAGGGCCCATTGTTAGGGTTCAGGCTGCCTCCCTCTATTACCAACAGCACTGTAGTTTCTTGTGCCCATTTGCACCCAATTAGGGACTATTGGTCATTGTGTATCTGGAAGCAACCTGTAGCTTGGTATTCACCCACATGAGAGGACTACCAGCCTGCTTGTCCTAGGGCCCATTGTTAGGGTTCAGGCTGCCTCCCTCTATTACCAACAGCACCGTAGTTTCTTGTGCCTGTTGGCACCCAGTTAGGGGCTGTTAGTCATTGTTGTATCTGGGAGCAGCCTGTAGCTTGGTATTCACCCACATGCGAGGACTAGAGATGTGAATCGTGTGATCGATCGTCTTAACGATCGATTTCGGCTGGGAGGGGGAGGGAATCGGATCGTCGCCGTTTGGGTTTTTTAAATATCGTGAAAATCGTGTAAATCGAAAACCGGCACACTAAAACATCCCTAAAACCCACCCCGACCCTTTAAAATAAATCCCCCACCCTCCCGAACCCCCCCCCCAAATGCCTTAAATTACCTGGGGTCCAGTGGGGGGGAGGGCGGGAAAACCGGCACACTAAAACAACCCTAAAACCCACCCCGACCCTTTAAAATAAATCCCCCACCCTCCCGAACCCCCCCAAAATGCCTTAAATTACCTGGGGTCCAGAGGAAGGGTCCCGGTGTGATCTTTTACTCTCGGACCTCCGGTGCTTGTAGAAATGGTGCCGGCGCTACCTTTGCCTTGTCATATGACAGGTCAAAGGTAGCACAGGCGCCATTTTGTTTTTTGTCCCCCAAGGTCAGGAGCGTAGGAGATCGCTCCCGGACCCCCACTGGACCCCCAGGAACTTTTGGCCAGCTTGGGGGGGCCTCCTGACCCCCACAAGACTTGCCAAAAGTCCAGCGGGGGTCCGGGAACGACTTCCTGCAGGCAAATCGTTTTTACGTACGGAAAATGGCGCCGGCCATACGTGGCCGGTGCCATTTTCCATACGGAAAAATGATTCGTGGCAGGAGATCGCTCCCGGACCCCCGCTGGACCCCCAGGGACTTTTGGCCAGCTTGAGGGGACCTCCTGGCCCCCACAAGACTTGCCAAAAGTCCAGCGGGGGTCCGGAATGTCCTCCTGCAGTCGAATCGTGTTGTCTACGGCCGGCGCCATTTTGCGCCGCCATTTTGCGGAGGTCTGAGAGTAAAAGATCACACCGGGACCCTTCCTCTGGACCCCAGGTAATTTAAGGCATTTTGGGGGGGTTCGGGAGGGTGGGGGATTTATTTTAAAGGGTCGGGGTGGGTTTTAGGGTTGTTTTAGTGTGCCGGTTTTCCCGCCCTCCCCCTTCCCCCGATTTACGATTTTTTGACGATAAATCGGGGGAATTGTTATTGTATCGCGGCTCTAACGATTTTTGACGATTTAAAATATATCGGACAATATTTTACATCGTCAAAAAATGATTCACATCCCTAGTGAGGACTACCTTTCTGCTTGTCCTAGGAGAAAGCAGAGTTGTTTACCTGTAACAGATATTCTAGGACAGCGGGATGTTAGTCTTAAGGAAACCTGCCTGCCACCCCGTGGAGTTGGGTTCTCCTGAGTTTTATTGTTTTATTTTTTTGTTTGTGAATTCTATGTTATGAGACTGAAGGGAGACCCTGCATGGACGCGCAGATAGTAGCATGCTGGGCATGCTCAATGTGCCAGCCAAAGTTTCTAGAAACCTTGGCAAATGTTTTCTGTGCCGGGCTCCATCTGATGATGTCACCAACGTGTGAGGACTAACATCCTGCTGTCCTAGGAGAACACCTGTTACAAATATGTGTGCATAATTTTAGGGCAAAGATGCTTGGTATTTTAAAAACTGTACAGTGTGTGGCTCTGCATTACAAATATGTGTGCATACTTTTAGGGCAAAGATGCTTGCTATTTTAACAACTGTACAGTTTATAAATACTGCTGTAACTTTCCATATGCCAACTTGCATGGATATATATGCGGCAATGCAGACTGTTGAAAATTGGGCTTATAATGTATAGGGTTTTCATTAAACGTGTGTATTCGTTGCTTCATTCGTTTCAGCAGTATGCACATATCTGTCGAATGGTTAGTGGGCACGCAAAAACGAATGGCGTGCATGTTTGTACTCAGCACATATATGCATGGCACACCATTTGTTTTTGCGTGCCCACTATTCATTCATCAGATACGTGCTTTCCACCAAAACAAATGAAATGAATGGAGCAATGAATGCACATCCCTAGTTTTCATATTCAGATTGATAGCTAATGTTTTCATACATATTCATATTTTTTTACATTTTCAGATTGGGTCATATTTTGGGAGCGTTATTACAACAGTTGACATTGATAATGATTCAATAACTGACATTCTTCTTGTTGGAGCCCCTATGTACATGGGAAAGGAGAAAGAAGAACAGGGAAAAGTGTATGTGTATTCCTTAAATAAGGTAATTTATTTTATTCACATTTACTACACACTCAAATTCAATTACAAATATCAGAGCGAGGAACAACAATAGATAAAACATAATAAGGTAACAAAACCAATATTTAGATTCTAAGTTTCAACAACTGTGTTGGGTAAAATTTCTACTGGTAAAAGCTAAAACAGCAGCAGTAGGGAAAAATTAAATCTAATAGGAAGGTAAATCAGCAGAGCACAAACCTATTTAATTATCCCTTCAGCCACTTAAAATCAAATGCTAAACATGTTTACATATAATCTTTTATTCAGTTAATTCTGTCTCTATTACTCCCCTAAATTTTAGATTTAACAGGAGTTAATTCAATGAACGTGTGCTTGTTTTTTGTCTTTACCAAGTTATCAGTCTAAACGGAAAGTTTTGCAATATTCTGCCACTTATCTGGCTAAATTATAGCAAGATAAGTCATTATCCTGTTGTAATTTAGCTGGATAAAAAAAGAGGTGCTCCAGGGATTTTGGGGGAAGAGTTATATTATCTGCCTTACTTCGCTGGTTTTCAACTATAACCGGCTCTTCTCCCATTCTGTATCTAATGGAAAATACTCTGATGGATCAGACCCTAAGTTAGCCAGATAACTTTAGACCTGCTTTCAGTTATCTATTCAAACCTATGTTGGAGGCACCACGCTCACATCCTACTGCAATCTCAGGTCTAAGAATGATGTAGCAATTTAGGTACTGGGTGGGAGGAGGGCGTGGGGGAGAGGTGCATGGGGGGCTGAGTAGCCTGACATTTTTTTTATTCTACAGGGAGAGAGGGGGATTAGGGGGGATAGCTGGCAGCATTGAAATAGGTTTTTTTGTGTTGGAGGGGTTGGGGGAAATCTGGCAGCAGGGAGTTGATGGTTTAATGGTGTTTGAGGGTGGGAATCAGGCCAGGAGGATCGTCACTGAATCAGAAATCTTTTGAAGTTATCCAGTTATCTGGTTTAGACTTAACTGGAAATATTCAAAATCTTGCCGGCTAGGTTTAAAGTTGTCTGGCTACATGTAGCCAGATAACTTGTCGCATTCAGTATACTTGCCTAAAGTTATCTGGCTATGGACTCTCAACCTGGGTAACATCAAGCTTGGTTGAGAGAACATTATAAAAATCTCATCTTTGTGTGAGTTTCCTCACTCCGAAGGTCATCAAATCTTCACAAGAGTGTAAACTGTTCTGTTCATACGTCTCACTCTGAATGTCAAAGTGGCCCCTAACCCCTATACTACTACCTAAACCTCACCTCGAGTTACTAGGTGGGCCTCATATTGTGGTATAAATACCTAACTACTGTGTGTGAAAACGTTATCGCACTCTGCTGTAATACCTATGCGAAGCGCTAAGATAGTGCACTTTGTAATAAATAGGCTATTACCATAAAACATGCCCCTCTTCCTATCGCATGCAATAGTTTGATGAATCTAGCCCATAGGTTCTCATTTTTCCCATAGACATTTTTCCCATAGACACAGAATGGGAGACAAGCCTTAGTAAATCAGGCCCTTAATGTTAAATGATGCAAGAAAATGAATGTTAAAACTGTTTAGAATTTATATGCAAGCTATGTAGAAAGTATATTGAAGCAATAGAGATGGCTCAAACATTCTAGAATTGTAATTGAAAACCCCTCCTAGGGATTTTCCCTTTAGTATTGTTCATCATAAGAGCTTTATAAAGAGAATAGAGGACTGGCCGATGACTCAGTGTCAGTGTTTTGCACTGCCATGCAAAAGACCTTGCTTTGATTTGAGGATGTGGTAAAGGCAGTTAGCATAGCTGGGTTTAATAAAAAGGCTTGGATAAGTTCCTGGAAGAAAAAATCCCAAAACCATTATTAACCAGGTAGACCTGGAGAAAGCCCCTGCTTATGGGATCCTGACAGGTGGCCTGGCAGTCTGACCCAGTTTGGCATTGTTGCATTTGGCCTTCTGAGGGTGCCCCTTACCCACGAACTGATGCACTTACCACTAGGCCTGTGCTGCTGTCACCGGCCCCTGACTCTGCCAAGAAATACTCATGCAGCCATGTGATAGGCCGCCACATTCTACTGGGCCCCGACATTCCTGATGCTGAAAATCTTCCTGACTTCCCCTCGGCACGCTCGTGCCCGACAGCTCCAGATTTAAAGGGCTCACAGTGGGAAATTCCCTATGACATCAACTGATGACTTCATGGGCTCTGGCCTATAAAAGACCCTTCCTTCCCTTCAGTCCTCACTTCAGCAACAGGTCTCCCTATGTTCTGTAGTGTGGGTTGCCTCAGCGTTCCTTATCTTCGTTTTCAAGTTCCTGCATTCCATTGGTCCTCATCTTTATTCTTCAGTTCTGTGTTCCAGTTCCTGTGGTTTGTGTCTTCATCCTCAGTACATGTGTTCCGCGTCTTCATTTTCAGTTCCAGAGGTCTTTGTCCTCGTCTTCAGTGTCTGTGGTCCTTCGGTTCTTCTGTGTGTTCCTTGCCTACCGTTCTGCTCCTTGTCTTCCTGACCTGCCTATGTATCCCTTCCTCCTACAGACAGATACCTGGTATTGACCTTGGCCTGTTTCCTGGATGCTCCCTGCTTGTTGCCTGACACTGACTCTCAGATCTTCCTGCTTGCTGCCTACCTCTGACCATAGTCTGCCTTCAGGTTCGCCTCATCCATTCCTGCTCCAATCCAGCGACCTCGGCGAATGTCTCCACCTGCAGAGGCCCGCACCTGAGACCTGCTGGTCCCAGAAACCAAAGGCTCAACCAGAGAGGAATGTGGGCTAGTATAGGCAAAGCTCCAGCTGGGCCTCTACCTCATCTAGATCCGTCTGCCAATGGTGGAGATCTGCAGGGCTCCTCCCTGTAGGTTGCATCAACCCCACCTCGGTCTAAAGGTGCACGACCACAAAAGGCATTTCTTATAATCTTATGAGTTCCAGGTCAGGTCTCCCACTCCCAGGGTCGGCCAGGGATGGGGATGTTGTGAAGGCAGGTTTTACAGTCCCAAGTGGGTAGGGAATTCCAGTCATTATGCCGTGGTAGCACCCGGTGGCTGGATTTGGAGCCCATGATTGCAGGGTTCCAGAAGGAGCCCTAGTGCATGGTCCCTGGCTGGGGTCTGTTGCTGCAATGAATGGGCTAAGTGAGTTGGGAAAGTGATGCATAATAAGAGAAAAGGGACCCTGGGTACTTGCCAATGAAGGCTCATGACCCCATAGCCCAACAGAGCCTGATAGCATTTGAGCTAGAAACCCAAAGAAGCAAGACAAAACTGCAGAGCCCAAAACAAGAAACATAAAAGGCTATGGATACATTTGAATACCAGTAAACAAATTAATATTTAAACAATTTCAATGAAGTGAATAGTTTCAACACAGACAAATGTTTGGTTTTTTTGTCTGCAATTACTGCTCATTAAGTTTTTGCTTTGGATTATTTCCAGATGGAATACTTAAGGAAAAGTGTCAGAGTTGATGAGAAAGCAAAGAACACAAATAGGTCAGATGGTAACATGTGCCACTGCATTTTTAGCATTAACTTATTGTCATAGGCACTCTTTTGTCCTTTCACCAAACCAGATATCTGCTTGGATTTTTCCCTAAGGTTCCTTTCATTTTCGCCATGTGTTTCCTAACCCTATAAAACTGACTCTTAAAGGGTACCAAATGGTGGCCGTATTGGTCTGTTAGTCTCTTTACCGTAGAGAAAAGCTCAACCATTCCACAGGACTTCCCCATCAAGAAAATAAATGTTTGACCTGCAGTGCTTGGGCAGGAAGTGGATTTTAGGTAACACTCAGATCGATACTCTAAGGCCGCGGTAGAAACAGTGCAGCAGTGCCGGGCGCACCCTCGTTCCCCGCATGCACAGTTCTCTTCACCTACCGCTCGATACTCTCTTCAAATTGCATGCAAATGCAAGCCGCGTCTGCGAAGCGTTAGGCAAGCGTTAGGCCCACGCAACCCATTTTACTGTATAGGCGCTAATACAGCGCCTATATCCTGGGTGCGCTGGTACCTGTCATTTCAAATGACTTTTGAAATGACAGGCACCAGGAAGTGGATGGTTCCCCCCCTCCCGAAGCAAGGCGCAGGGCGAAAATTAAAACTGGAATAAAGTGTTAAAAATGGGGGTAAAACCAAAGGGAGTAAAGTGTAAAAAACCATGGACGACCTTCATATTAACATTGCAGCGTAAGTTGTTTATATATATGTATAAATACCTGTCACTTTCCTGTCACTTTCCGAATCCCCCAGGCGTGTGGTCATCGAGGCGGCGGCGGGAGCCAGCGGGCGGGTGGGCGCGTGTTGGATCCAGGCGGCGGCGGTGGGAGCTGGCGAGCGGGTGGGCGCCCGTTCATCCAGGCGGCAGCGGCGGGAGCCGGCGGGCGGGTGGGCGCGCGTTGGATCCAGGCGGCGGTGGGAGCTGGCGGGCGGGTGGGCGCGCGTTGGATCCAGGCGGCGGCGGTGGGAGCCGGCAGGCAGGTGGGCGCGCGTTCGAGCCAGGCGGCGGTGGGAGCCGGCGGGCGGATGGGCGCGTGTTCGATCCAGGCCGCTGCCGGAGCGGGCGGGTGGGCGTGCATTCATCCAGGCGGAGGGAGCCGGCGACGAAAGCGGCCTCCGGCAGCCCCCGCCGGCAGTGAATGAATGCACGCCTGTTTACGCCTTGAGCGCCGAAATCGCACGGGCGTAAACAGGCGTGCATTCATTCACTGCCGGCGGGGGCTGCCGGAGGCTCCCTCCGCCTGTATGAATGCACGCCCACCCGCCCGCTCCGGCCGCGGCCTGGATCGAACACGCGCCCGCCCGCCGGCTCCCACCGCCGCCTGGATCCAACGCGCGCCCACCCGCCCGCCAGCTCCCACCGCCGCCCGGGTCCAACGCGCGCCCACCCGCCCGCCAGCTCCCACCGCCGCCTGGATCCAACGCGCGCCCACCCGCCCGCCGGCTCCCGCCGCTGCCGCCTGGATGAACGGGCGCCCACCCGCTCGCCAGCTCCCGCCACCGCCTGGATCCAACACGCGCCCACCCGCCCGCCGGCTCCCGCCGCCATCTTGATCCAACGCGCGCCCACCCGCCCACCGGCTCCCACCGCCGCCGCCGCCTGGATGAACGGGCGCCCACCCGCCCGCCGGCTCCCGCCGCCACCTCGATGACCGCACGCCTGGGGGATTCGGAAAGTGACAGGTATTTATACATATATATAAACAACTTACGCTGCAATGTTAATATGGAGGTCGTCCATGGTTTTTTACACTTTACTCCCTTTGGTTTTACCCCCATTTTTTACACTTTATTCCCGTTTTAATTTTCGAACACCACACTAACACCAAGTAGAGGGTAGGCGGTAAACTAACAGGTTAAGGACGCGGCAAAATAGCGGGTTACAAAGGAGATAATCTGAGCGCGCGTCACAGTATCGGAGGGGAATAGCTAATTCCTTCATTATACAGCTAATTCGTTCATTTACATATCATATACATGCTGGGTGCGGAAAGGGTTATGCGTCTGTTTTAAGAAGCGCTAAGGACGCGTGAAACTGGAGACTGTATCGCTGGATCGCCTTACGCGTCCGAATTGTGCGCTCACAGCAGGTTACAGATGGGAAATCTTCAACCGCACGTTACAGTATCAATCTGACTGTGAGCAGATGTTTAGGAGGTTCATTGAAAGGTGATATACACAGCAAAGGATTTCTTGAGCTACCGATACAAGTGAACCAGTGGCATACCGTGGATCTCCAGTGCCCAAGGGCCACTGCTTCCATTTGCATGTGCCCACCCCTTGTCCTTCTCATAGCAATACTTAAAGTCACAGAAAATCACAATAATACAAAAGGGAACTTTAGTATTCCACTTCTGGCTTTTAGGAGGGGAAAAAACATTTTTATCTAAATGTTTCTATTTATTCCTGGGCCTTCACATGTCACTATGGCCTCGTTACATCACACTGCCCACCCCTTCATGTAGACAGAGGTTCCCAACCTTTCAGGAACCATGGATCGCTTTTGAGCTTCAAAAGGTTTCACCTAGGCTTCTCTTTCATTTTTATATGCCATTACAAAAGAGATAATGAGATGCACTCCAGAATCATCTCTAATGTATCAAACCTGGATCTAAACTGAATATGTAGGGAGGGCAATTTCCAAAGCTATTTAAAAAGTGCCCTCATAACTGAAGGTTAAGGCCATGCCACCTTCCAACCCTGCTGCATTGGGGGAAAAGGAAACAAGTTCAAAAAAAGTTACAGGTTGGCCACTTGGCATGACCTGGCATAAAGTCATCACCGGTACCCTCACACCTGCCATCAAATTTTCAAAGGGAAACTGCCCACGGAGTTTCTTTTGGAAAACTCAAGCTGGCGAGGGACAGCCAGTACTTTGGTTCCTGCATACTTTTCATCTGCTTGGAAGCAGTTGCAAGGTACATGCATGACAATATGCACAAGGATTTCAAAATTAAATGCTCCTTTTTTCCCGCTCAGGTCAGTGTGTCTGCTCAGTGGTGGGTCATAGTAATTTTTAAAAGGGCCTATTTACAATGGTAAACTAGTGTTTACTAGAGATGTGCATTCGTTTTTGCCGAATTGGACAATTTCTTTGAAATTGTCCAATTCGGCATGGATAGGAGGACCCGAATCCCGAGACGGATTTCCCCCGAACTTCGGGGAAAATTTGTTGCTCAGGTTAACGCTGGGGGGAGGGGCACCTTTATTTAAAAAAAAAAAAAAAACCCCACTCCAACCCTTAAAATTTAGTTTATTACAACCCCCCACCCTCCGGACCCCGCCCCCCAAAAAAAAACTTGCCTAAAATCCGTGGTGGTGCAGCAAGGGTCCCAGGAGCGATCTCCCACTCTCGGGTTGTTGGCTGCCAGTAAAGGAAATGGTGCCGTGGCCCTTTGCCCTTACTATGTGACAGGGGCTACCAGTGCCATTGGTCAGCCCCTGTCACATGGTAGGAGCAATGGACGGCCGGTGCCATCTTAGAAAATGGCGCGGGCCATCCATTGCTCCTAGTTCCTCCTTTGAGCCTTTCTACTCACTTTTGTGGTGCAACTCTCCTCCCTTTCTGTCAGACCAATGACAGGCACGTGGCAGTAATGGGAAATGGTTCTCACTGCTGGGATCACCAGCTTTCCTCTGCTCTCCTCAATGTTCATCAAAGGCTGCAAAGATTCTGACAGCCAGAATTGGCTACTCACTTCCCCACATCCTCATGAAGTGCAGCCGTGGGGGTTTATGATTCTTGAGGGCTGCAGTTGATCCCTCTCTTTCTAACCTCCTCTAAACCTGTAGTACTGCAATTTGAGGCTTCTAATGGGTGTGAACGGCCCATGTATATCCCTCCTCCTCTTTGTCTGCAGCAATGTGGGGCAAAGCTTTCAGGGCCATAATTGGCCACACTCAATCAATCTCTGCTGCCCATTGCAGTCTTCCTAGTTTGTGCTCCTGTGCTCTTAATATGTGGCCATCATGGGCAGAGCTTAGCCTATCATCGTGAGTATCTGGCTCATGAGAGACTGGTGTCTGGTGCTAGGCATCTGTCATTGGTTAGCAAGGTCATGGACACCTGTTTGACATGTTGTGTCGAGGCCTTACAGATACATGAGTGGATATATTGAGTTGTTGTCATACCGTGATTCGGTTCTTCTATCCAGAGGGATACCCTGCTACATCAGAGTCTATTGTCAGACTTTAATAGATTAAAGTTCATTTAAAATCTGATTTGATGACAAGGACATTTTGCTTATAGAGCTAATTCAGAGTCAGACCTTATTTGGTCATCATGGCCTGTTTAGAAAAAGTTACTGGTACTTTCCATAGTCCTGCATCTGTGGTTAGTTGTTCAGACATATTCTTGTAATATGCTGCGCTCTGTCTACCAAAAGTCCAGCCTTCAATCAGTTCATGCTGGTCACTCACATTTGGCAGCAAAGTAGGGCTTTTTCTCTCTGTGGTTGTATTTTTGTAAAGTTGAAAGATTAATTCATCTTTGTCATTTTACAGTCACATTTTGACTATCAGATGAGTCTTGAACCCATAAAGCAAACATGTTGTTCATCACAAAAGGATAATGATTGCAGAAATAAGAATAAACATGAACCATGTGGTGCTCGTTTTGGGACAGCTATTGCTTCAGTAAAGGATCTCAACCTTGATGGATTTAATGATGTAGTTATAGGAGCTCCCCTAGAAGGTGATCATCGTGGTGCAGTATACATTTACCATGGAAATGGCAAAACCATAAGGAAGCAGTATGCACAGGTATGATACATGGATATTTTATTTAAGACATGTATATGCTGCATTAGAACTATGTTGTGCAAATGTATTTTTAAAATGCTATAAAATTATAACATGTATGAACTAAAACATACTAGCTCCAAAAATTATAAATGAACAGTTAAGGTTAGTAAATGCTTCTTTAAACATCTGAATTTTTACCAGAGATTAGCATAGCCCAGGATACTAAATATTAGGGATGTGAATCGTTTTTTGACGATTTAAAATATTGTCCGATATATTTTAAATCGTAAAAAATCGATAGAGGCGCAATACAATAGGAATTCCCCCGATTTATCGTCAAAAATCGTAAATCGGGGGAAGGGGGAGGGGAAGGGGCAGGGCGGGAAAACCGGCACACTAAAACAACCCTAAAACCTGGCGAATGCCCGCTCTCCCGGTGTGCGCACAGGCCACTCTCCTGGGCGTGCGATTCAGGAGGGTGGCCTATGCAAATGAGGGCCCACGGTAAAAAGAGGCGCTAGGGACACTAGCGCGTCCCTATCGCCTCTTTTTTGATGGAAGCAGCGGCTGTCAGCGAGTTTGACAGCTGATGCTCAATTTTGCCGGCGTCAGTTCTCAAACCCGCTGATAGCCATGGGTTTGGAAACCGGATGCCGGCAAAATTGAGCGTCCGGTTTTCAAGCCGCGGGCTGATTTTACATTTTTTTTTAAATTATTTTAAACTTTTAGGACCTCCGACTTAATATCCGACTTAATATCGCCATGATATTAAGTTGGAGGGTGCACAGAAAAGCAGTTTTTACTGCTTTTCTATGCACTTTCCCAGTGCCAGCAGAAATTAACGCCTACCTTTGGGTAGGCGCTAATTTCTGAAAGTAAAATGTGCGGCTTGGCTGCACACTTTAATTTCTGTATCGCGCGGGAATTATTAATAGGGCCATCAACATGCATTGCATGTTGCGGACGCTATTAGTTTCGGGGGGGGGGGGGGGGGTTGGATGCGCATTTTTGACCCCTTACTGAATAAGGTGTAGAGCTAGTGTGTCGAAAACGCGCGTCCAAACGCGGGGTAACTTTAAAGTGGTTCCAGATCACAGATTTCTTTCATGATCCCTTCTCTATAGCCTTCGGGGTGGATGCTGGCACTGGAGTTGAAGTAGTGGGTGCACCCTGAGAAGCAATGCCAGGGGCATCAGTCACACTCTATGCCTGCGCTGACTGCTCTTCCTCCTCATCATGATCAGTACTGTATTGGCCCGTGTGTGAGCTTGAAAAACTCCCCACAGACGCACAGTGCAGTGCCTTGATGTACACTACAACTGAGACTGCTGTATGTGCAGACAACAAAATTTTAACTCCAAAAGAGGCCTACTGGGGATTTGGATTAAAAGAGCTCTGCTGTACCAATATATGTGAGTCTGGAAAACTACACACAGATACAGTGCAGTGTCTTGATATACACTACAACTGAGACTGCTCTGTGTGCACAAAAAAATGAAACTGCAGAGAAAAGACTTGACTGGAAGCCTGAGCAAGCACAATTCCTAGTGATGATGCTTCTTGTTTGAAAATACCATCTCACACTATCTCCCATCCACACCACCCAAACCCTTCCTGTGCCTGCACAAACCTACCCCGGGGGGGGGGGGGGGGGGTAAGATAGCAGCAAAATGCCACTGCTAGCAGCTTGTCTCAGTGGGAGAGACAGAGAGACAGTCTGAGTTCAATAAAAAAAAAAGTGCAGTCAAAAAAAGCCTGGCTGGCACAGCAGCAAAAATGAACAAATATCTTTTTCAATGGAAAATTCTATCAAAGTATCTAGGAATTGAATACAGATTTGAGACACTCTGAGAGAGCTCAAAAGCAACGACCTTTTCAGGCAAAACCCTAAAAGAAAGTGCGTGGCACGGCGCTTGCTTAAGGTAAAATAGTACAGTGTCATTGGGAACAGCATCACAGAGCACTGAGTGAGAGTGGCGATTGGCTGCATTAGAAAAATGCTTAGCTCTGATAGGTTGCATTCTCGTCTCCTTGCCAACCTGTCTGACCCACTCTATGACAGGGCTGTGAGGTCACTTATAACTCACAGGAAAGGGCTGTTTTTTGCTATGGATACTCCCACATGACCTTCTTTTATTTCAAATAGTCACTAAGAAATCACTATGAACCAAAAGAATTAAACTAATATGATATGTTTTATTCATGGGAGATCGCCATGCGTTTTGCGAACCCACGAATCAAACGAACAGAGTCTTATGCATTGCGGATTGCACATTCGTTGAAAACGAATGCACATCCCTACTAAATATGTATAGAGAGAAGAGATGGAGGATATAATAGAGATTTAAATACCAGATGAAGCAAACATTTTCAGTATTAAGGAAGTTCTAGTGCAAGGAAACATAATTCTCATACAAGGAATACAATCAAGAATACTACTAGAAAATATTTCTTAATGAAAACGGGGGTAGATACAGGGAATAACCTCCCAGTGGAGTTCATGGAGGCCA
The DNA here is from genome assembly GCF_901001135.1 of Rhinatrema bivittatum. Taxonomy (NCBI): domain Eukaryota; kingdom Metazoa; phylum Chordata; class Amphibia; order Gymnophiona; family Rhinatrematidae; genus Rhinatrema; species Rhinatrema bivittatum. The sequence continues at coordinate 731,570,939 of NC_042615.1, read as the reverse complement.
AAACTGTAACAGAATTCAAGAAGCGTGGAATAAACATCAGAGGAGTTATGAAGGCGTGAAGGGGCAGATAAAGATCAACTAGGACCAAAGGTATTGCAATAGGAATTACAGTAAATTGGCAGACTAAATGATTTTACAGTCCTTATCTGCTGTTATATTCTATGTTTCTATGTGTAGCCCCTCTCAAGGGTATGGCCTGGGTAGGGATGGATTCCCCATCTGTAAATAGACTTTGAGGAAAATTGTCCTGTGGACCAATAAACACACTGAAATAAAACAACATTGCTTGTGTTGCATGAACCAGGACTACATTAAAAAGCTGTGCATAAATGGTTAAACATATATACAAGTGTAAACATCTATAATCAGTAACATTCTGCCCTTTGAATAATTAACCACTGATATTATATTTCTTTGTATTCACTAGTACCAAGGCCTGGTATACCCTTAAATTATCAATGAGCTCACTATATTACATGACACTGGACACAGTAATACATATGACCAAGCATACAATTGTCCCCCAGCCCTACAATGCCTGATGTTCCTTAATACACAGAAGTGAGTAGCCACGTGAGATGCCCTTGATCTTCTGAGGGTGGCAGACAGTATTTAAGCACAATGCTGGTTCAAATGGGATGAGCAAATCAATGCCCCTCCTTCCTTGGGATACGGTGATGGGACTGGAGAATCACAAGTGAAACAACATATAACTTAGATTTACTTGTAATCCATTGGTTTACAGGTGATCAAGATGAATAACTATCTTCTAAGAGAGTGATAAATGTCACTATAGTGAAATAGCAGTTCAGAAATCAACACAAAGCCCAGTACCGAAAGTCTGTCTCCCTGTGTGTATCTCAGGAAAGCACTCATGCTTCCAAGGACTAATGGATAGCATTCTGATCTTCACTCCAAGAGCCTTTATCCCAGCTCTTCTATCCAGAAATGCAGCAATCAAGCAGCAGCTTCCAGCAAAAAACGACAGGGATACTTCAATTCCTTCTACAGCTTGTCTTAAGCTGTCTGTTTATTTCTGCCACCCAACTTAAGCAGGATACTCACTGAGAAAATCCCTGCAGAGATCATCAGATCTATTTGACCTGAGTCAGAGCCAGAACATCTGCCCTTCAAATTCTCTTACAAAAACCCCAGAGTGAATTGAAAAGCCCTACTCCTCTCCCCATTGGCTCTTAGAGTCATGTGTTCTGAAGCATAGCGCAATCAATTGGTGCAGTGACAGTTAAAGCAGCCATGTATTGTCTGCAGGAATCTCAGATTCATTAAGCATTACTGTTATGGTTATTCCTCTGTGACAGGCACAGGTAAGAATGCACTACATATTCATGAATTTAAAAAAACTGTAGTTAGACGGTTCTCACACTGTCAAGCAATGGATGTTTCCTAACAAACTATCATTAAACATAAGCAAACTGGAATTACAAAACCTGAGTAGAGCTCCTCTGGTTAACCCTCCAACCAGTCTAATGTTTGGTAATTCAATACCAGTTTTTCAACATGTTCGTGATCTTAGTGTCACCTTTGTTGGTGACATGAACATGGGATCAAAAGTTAAATATGTAACACGTTCTGCTTTATACAAAATTTGTTTGTTGAGACACCTTAAACCACTGTTATCACTGGACGATCTTCGATTTGTCTTTCAGGCTTTAGTTGTTACTAGACCTGATTACTGTAATACCTTATATATCAGTCTACCCAACACAATATTTAAGTCATTACAAATAGTGCAGAATTCCACTGCCCGAATGATAACTGATACCTGTCTTAGACAGCATATTACCTCTGTGTTGCAAACTCTGCATTGGCACCATATACAATATGTAATCAAGTATAAAATAGCAACCATTGTTCATAAGACATTAAATACTCGTGCTTTTACAAGCATGGATACGATCCTACGTATTTATCACCCTGGAAGAAACTTAAGTTTGGCAAATAAGGGCTTGATAGAGGTGCCATCATTGCATGGAACACATCTGGGTGAAACTCAGGACTGAGCATTTTCTATTGCTGGCCCCATTATTTGGAACTCTCTACCTGAGCAGTTATGATTAACTACCTGTCCAGCTCAGTTTAAGAAGATGCTAAAAACTTAATTAAGCAGGCCTTCACTGATTGATCTACTGAACTGTCACAGAGTTAACACTTCACATTTGTTTGAATGGATTTGTTACAGTTAGTTTTGTCTTGCAGTTCAGTTGCTTGGATATGGGTTTTGGCATAAAGAGCTATTTCTCCCCCTTTCTGACCTCTCTGGCCTTCTTTAAAAAGATATAGCTTAGTATAGCTATATCCCAACCATGAGAATCTCTGTGACTGCAACAATGTCCAAGTCCGCCTCCACCATTAGGGCTTGCAGGTCTGGGATTTTATTGCCCAAACTGAGAGCATTTGTAGTCATCGCTTTCCAATTTTTCTCTCTTGATTTGTTGCACTTCCTAGTCACCTTTTCTGATTGAGCTGATTGATTTTATTTTCTCCTTCCACTTCCTGTATTGCTTGGGGGTGACATCTCCTGCCACTCCTATTCTTTAGTTTAAATGTCAGATAATATCTGATCTTAATTTCTCACTTAGCATCCTCCTTCCTGCCACAGACAAATGTAGTAAATTACACAAATCTTAGAGAGCCAAAATGTATATATAAAACATACAAAGTTTATTGAAAATCCCACCCATATATACCTGTATAGACATTAAAACTAAGCTAGCACACTCACTCATTCATATCCACAAATTAAAAAATGTCTTTTTGAGATACAAAAAAGTACAGATGTACATTGTTATTACAAATTAATTTTACAAATGCCCATGATTTATCATAGTTGATCAATTGCCTATATTATATATTGCCACAATTAAATGGAGTCATTTGTTCAATGTATCCTGTGTCCGACAAAAGAAGATCCAAGATCTCTTCGTTTCACCCCTGACCTTCGGGGCTTCCTCAGGGACTGATTTTGTTCAATTCTTTTAAATATGCTTTCACACTGAAAAACACATACGGACAATTATCTCAACATTACACTAGACCATATTCCTCATTCTACAATTACCATCACAATTAATCTAGTTCTAACCATATTTCCTTAAACCCATTATCACATGTGGAAGCATCACCTATCAACTGTAATACCTCATTTTCCCTTTCTTTTTACCCATAAATTTAAATCAAACTAATTGAAAAACCACGCAATTTTTATTCTTACCCCATACTGAACACCCGAGTCAAAACTCAGGTAAGACTAATAAAAGCCATACCTACCTAAGCATATAGAGTCTTATTGTATATGTATCACCTCAGGGCTTCCTTCCAGGCTCATGCAACACAGCGTTCATTTCTAGGTCCTAAACACATCTTCCAGGCGTTCATATTACACGGCGTTCCCCTTAACCGTTAAAATATATTTCAACTCTCACTTCTTTACAAGTCTATTAGGGAACCTGCCGACTTGCAGTCTCAAAGAAACATATTCTGAAAAAAGAAGAAAGACCCCAGGAATCCCATTAGAGAAGATAACAGCACATACCGTTAGTCGCCAAGTTCCTCACTTTACCACCTGCGGAAATGTCCAATACTCACGTCTAACCGGAAGTGACGATGACACTTCACCACCCGCTGAAATGTGAAATGCCGATGTATGAGTAACTTTATATAGAAGAACCATTAACCATTTAGACAATCAATTCAATTATCTTTTAATGAAACCCCATCATTTATTCCCAATATGCCAAAGGCTAATATGGAAACCCGTCGATTAATAAAATGCATTCCAGACAAATGTAGGCCATACTTTCCATAAAGCCTTTATTGCTCCATACACAACCCCAGCATCCAATGTATCCAAAACCGCTGTTTATCACGAATTAGGCAATTTCAACGAGAAAAAAAAGATAAAGGAAGGGGGGAAAGGGCGGGGGAGGTGGGAAAGTGAAGGGAAGGTGGGGTAGAGGGTGGGGAAGGCAGCGCGGCTTGGCACGGGTTCAGCGCGCACAAGGTGCACAATTGTGCACCCCCATGCGCACGCCGATCCCTGATTTTATAACTTGTGCTCGCAAGATATAAAATTGGGCATACGTGTGTGTGTGCCAGGTAGCGCACATGTACACCCCTATGTAGGTCAAATCTACCCCTATGTAGGTCACAATCATTTGTTTGGTTCTTTTCAAATGAAAACAAATTTTTAGTTTGTTTTATTCATTTGTTTTATATTAAAGTCAATAGGGAAGGAATGCAGTGTTTTGGGCTCCTAAATTGAGGTTTTATAATAATTTCTAATGAAACTTGTGGGTAGACATCATCAGAAGGGTGAAGGTACTCCAACACATCAAGACTATGTCAATGTGGCATTAAAAATGGCACGAATAGCCCAAACACTCAATGGAGCAAAACACTACTGGAAGTGGCAGAAGTTTTCTAAGGCACTGTCAGAGGAGCAAAGCAACAAAAGCAACAACAAAAGTGGAATGAACCTCCCAAGGCTGTAAAGAAGGGCAAAGAGGCATTATGTTGGCATGAAAAGCTCAAGGCACCATGGAGGGAGAACAAGGCCCAAAAATAGGGAGAAAAAAAATCAAGACAGCGTTAGAGGATTAAAGTAGAAGAAAGAGTAGCATGAAGACCTAAAATATCATGAGAGATGCAAAGCAGCCACCCACAATGACAAAAACACCCCAAGGCTCCAAATGAGGGGAAAAGGACACCAACCCAATTGATTCAAAGTTTTGGCAGGGAGAAGCCCGAGGAAATCCCTGGAGAAGGCCTCATGTCATTTCCATAAGGCATAATTAGGAGCTGGGTCTGGCTGTTCAGGCTTGGAGTTTGCCTTCCCCTTGGCTGCCTTCTCAATATCATCTGCCTTCTCACTGGATGCTAAAATGCTACTGACTAGAAGCACCATAACCATAAAGGAAGGGTGTTGAAGAAAAAGTCCAAGAGGTTATGAAACCATTAAAAATAACCGGGTAAGCTTTGTGTATAACATTGGATTGCCAGGGCAAGATGAAGAATTGGCAAGTACTAGAAAAGAAAGGAATTTTGAAAGAACCTCGAATTCAGAGGAGGAACTACCCAGAGTTACCAAGACTAGTTTGGAGCAGCAGTGGCTCCTCCACTACTGCTGCTCGCAGTACTCAGAATAATTCAGATCCAGTGTTCAATGCATGCTCTCCCTGTCTCACTCAGCCGAGGGATAAAACCAGAACTCAAAGAAGGAAGCTCAGAAGAAGGACTATAAGAAGGTGCTGTGTGCACTGTATTTGCTACACAAAGCAGGGCCCTGTGGTCCATATTCTTTGTGCTGCTTATTAATTCCCACACTCCAAGGCTCATGCTGTAGCTAGGAAGGAGAAGCGTGGATGACTATACATGCTCTAAGAAAGGAGCTTCTACAAGTTTAAGTGCTACCACTGGTATCCCATGTTGTTGTGAGGTGCTGAGAGCAGAGCCCCAGTGCTGCTCTGGATCTGAGAATCAGGGAGTGATCACTTTTCCAAAACTGATCAAGTTTGAAGATACACAGGATGGGAAACACTGGTTATGGTAAAAAAAAATAAATACAAAATTAAAGCTAGTGCTTTTGTAATTTTTACTTTATTAACATTTTGAAGATTACTTTATTACATGTTAGAAATTAAATCTCTAATCATGATACAAATCAAGAATGCTAGTTATATCAAGCATATAATTAAAAAAAAAAAACACAACAGTAAATCAAACCATTAAATCTAGCATGTAAATCTATTGCATATCATAAGTAAAATCAAACAAAAAACAACTTAAGTCATAAAGAATATGACTATATTCTATATAATATCAGAAACTAAAATAATTAGAAACAATACTGAAAAACATAAAATCTGATAAAACTAGAAACAAATTTAAAGCTCTAAATAACTAGAGATATACCTGTCTGAAAAACAATTCTGTCTTTAATTCAATTGGAGAATAACTGATTGAGGTAAATTCCTGTATATACTTTAACTACACTGTGGGGTACATTTTAAAAAACAGCGTGCGCGTGTACTTTTGTTCACGCACTAGGTGCGAACAAAAAATACGCCGGATTTTATAAGATACGCACGTACCCGCGCATATCTTATAAAATCCAGGGTTGGCGCGCAAGGGGGTGTATATTTGTGCAACTTGCGCGCGCTGAGCCCTGCGCGCGCTGCCCGTTTCCTCCGAGACCGCTCCAAAATCGGCGAGGCCTCGGAGGGAACTTTCCTTCCGCATCCCCCCACCTTCCCCTCCCTTCCCCTATCTAACCCACCCCCCAGCCCTACCTAAATCCCCCTACTAACCTTTATCTGCGAAGTTACGCCTGCCTCTGGGCAGTCATAACTTACGCGCGCCGGCTGTCTGCTGCCGCAGCAGGCCCCAACACAGGCCGCTGTGCCGGGGCACTCAGCCACGCCCCCAGACCGCCCCCGAACACACCCCCACGCCGACACCACACCCCATGGCCACGCCCCCGACGGCCCCTTTTTGCAAGCCCCGGGACTTACGCGCGTCCTGGGGCTTGCGCGCGCAGCCGAGGCTATGCAAAATAGGCTCAGCGCGCGCACGCGGGGGGGGGTTTAAGGGTTACACGCATAACTTATGCGCGTAACCCTTTTAAAATCCGCCCCATGTTTAATTAGAATTATACACCAAAAGACTGTTTATGGTGAAATATTTTTATTCATTTCAAGAGTCATATTAACATACAGTCAGAACCCTGGTGAATCCTGCTCAGTTCTCAGCACTAAATTGATTTGAATTTACAACATTAATACAACCCAACCGCCATCCTGCCCCCCCCCCCCCTTTCGCTCTTCCCGCCCCCAAATCCCGAGTTGAAAGCAAGACTTCTTTTCACTCTTCCTTAAAAGTTTAAATCGTGCAACCTTCAAATACAGCATAAATGAAAATAAAAAAAAAGGTTCTTGACCTCTTTAGCCACATCATGTGATAAGTAACAGTGTTATTCTTTAATGCAAACATCACAGAAAAGATTCTGATAAAAACACTTTACCACCATGTACAACTCTTTACCATCTCATCCCCATAAACAAGAGGGTTTACCCATGTAAAAATCTTTGAAAATTGTCCTCCATTCATTCATAATCAGTTTTAAGTGTCAATGCATACAGTATTTTTTGTACAGTATAAAGCTTTTGTTTCTAATATTCCTACAGCATATTCCATCAGGTGGTGATGGGGAGAAAGTGAAATTTTTTGGTCAGTCTATTCATGGAGCGATGGATTTGAATGGTGATGGCATTACTGATGTAACCATCGGTGGCCTTGGTGGTGCTGCCCTTTTCTGGTACGTATGTTCATATCACTGCAAACAATGTAAATGAGATGCACATAATAAATCTACCACTGATGGCAAACCTCTTTTAAATTAAGGGGTAGATTTTCAAAGGGGTATGCGCGTACCCCCCGAAAACCTACCCCAAACCCCCCCTGCGCGCGCCGAGCCTATTTTGCATAGGCTTGGCGGCGCGCGTAAGTCCCGGGGCTTGCATGGAGGGGCGTGTCGGGGGGCGTGCCACGAGTGACGCGGCGTTTCGGGGGCGGGCCCGGTGCGTGGCGCCGGCCCGGGGGCGTGGTCGAGGCCTCCGGACCAGCCCCCGGGTCGGGTGATGCGCTCCAGCAGCCCGCTGGCGCGTGCAGATTTACGCCTGCTTTCCGCAGGCGTAAATCTGCCAACAAAGGTGGGGGGGGGTTAGATAGGGCCGGGGGGATGGGTTAGGTAGGGGAAGGGAGAGGAAAGTGAGGGGAGGCGGAAGAAAAGTTCCCTCCGAGGCCGCTCCGATTTCGGAGCGGCCTCGGAGGGAACAGGCAGCGCGCGCCGGGCTCGGACAGCGCGCGCCGGGCTCGGCCCGCGCCAACCCCGGATTTTATGATACGCGTGGCTACGCACGTATCTTATAAAATCCAGGTTACTTTAGTTCGCGCCTGGTGCACGAACAAAAGTACGCCCGCGCGTACATTTATAAAATCTACCCCAGCATGTGCAAAACATCTAGAATTTCCAGGTCAATGGATTTTTATTCATGAGAGTTCCACTTGAGCGCTGGCCTATGAGAGACTGCTCGCGGCCTAGCCATGGGCTCGGCGGCGCGTGCAAGCCCCGGGATGCTTGTAATTCCCGGGGCTTGCAAAAAGGGGCGGTTGGGGGCATGGCCAGGGGGCGCGGTTAGGGATCAGGGACGTGTCCGGGGCGTGTGGACGGTCCGGGGGCGTGGCCGAGTGCCCCGACACAGCGGCCTGTGTCGGGGCCTGCCGCGCCGGCATGCGTAAGTTACTACTGCCCGGAGGCAGTAGTAACTTTTCCGATAAAGGTAGGGGGAGGTCTAGATAGGGCCGGGGGGGGTGGGTTAGGTAGGGGAAGGGAAGGGAAGGTGCGGGGGGTAGAAAGAAAGTTCCTTCCGAGGCTGCTCCGGAGCGGCCTCGGAGGGAACGGGCAGCGCGCGCAGGACTCGGCGCACGCAAGTTGCACAAATGTGCACCCCCTTGCGTGCACCGACCCCGGATTTTATAAGATACGCGTGGCTACGCGCGTATCTTATAAAATCCAGCGTACTTTTGTTCGCGCGAGCGCTCTCTTTTAAAATGTACCCCTATAAGTCTCTCATACAGAATTAAAGCTGATGAGAGCGCCTCCTTTGGATTAGAAGCATATGTCTCTACATCCATCAAGTCTAACTTCCAGGCTCTGATAGTGGTCAATCTGGATCATTAGGTAGTACCTAGGAGTAGGTATACAGTGTTATTGTTTTCATGGTGAATTGAACCTCTAACTTTTCAAACCTTTTACCGATAATTCAAATACATTAATAAACCTATATCCATGTATATTACGCGTGTAACCGTAAAAACCCGCTCCTGCGCGCGCCAAGCCTATTTTGCATAGGCCTGGCGATGCTTGCAAGCCCCGGGACGTGCGTATGTCCCGGGGCTTGAAAAATGGGGTGGGGAGTGTGTGGGGTGGGAACGAGGCCTCCGGCACAGCAGCCATGCCGGGGGATCACGCACCAGAGGCAGGCGCAACTTATTTAACAAAGGTCATGGGGGGGTTTAGATAGGGCTGGGGGGTGAGTTAGGTAGGGGAAGGTGGGGGGGTGGAAGGAAAGTTCACTCCAAGGCCACTCCGATTTCGGAGTGGCCTCGGATGGAATGGGGAAAGCCATCGGGGCTCCCCTAGGGCTCGGCGCACACAAGGTGCACATCTGTGCACCCCCTTGCGCGCGCTGACCCCGGATTTTATAACATGCGTGCGGCTGCACGCACATGTTATAAAATTGGGTGTAGATTTGTGCGCGCCGGGTTGTGCAAATAAATCTACACCCACGCGTAGCTACTATTATTTATTTTATTTATTATTATTTATGAAACTTTTATATACCGTGTCACAAAATACAAGATTCTATCTTTACGGTTTACTTAATAAAATTCATATAACAGAAACAGAAATAAATACAATAAAAATTAAATAAAAATAATAGTAAGATAGTTAAGATCTATACATTAAAATAGATAAAGTATAGTTAAAATAAAAGATATGAGTCCCTCGGACAACTTCTGTCTTAACTGAGCTCTCTGGTATCAGTTCCATATGCTTGCTGAAAGCACCATGTTTTTAGGTCTTTCTTGAATTTCTTCAGGTTGTCCTAAATTCTGGCCCATTGTATTCACCACCCCAAGCCATACCCCAATGGCTTTTAGGGTAATAATCTGTCACCAAGCAAATCTCTGTTTAAAGTGACAGAAGTCAGTGTGTTTCATATTAACTCACACTGGGAGTCTGAAAACTTATCTGAATGGAAAAAAACAAAAATGTCCCTCACAAAAAATACCCAAAATGTTAGTATATTTTCATTTTTGGGGGAAGAGGCCTTTCTGCCTCTTCCGATGTCCCTCTTGCCCCAAGACAAGCCTCAGGATACAGGCCCACTCACCCTTCTCCTACTTTCAGAATCCTTTAGGGCCCAAGCCTTCTCAGTGGGCTTTTCCTGACTCCTCATTACAACATGGGAGCTGGCTAAGCCCAAAATAAGCCCAGCTGGGTAGTCCCATGCCCCAAGGGATGGAGGGGTCCCGGAAGGCCCTTGCTTGGTCCAGCCCAAGCCTAAGGCTTGCCTTGAGGTGGGAGGAGGATTGGAAGAGTTTGGGAGGTGTGTTTTAATTTTTTTGTTTGTTTTGGGTGTTTATTGGGGAATTTAATTTTGTTTCAGTTTTCTTAAATGAACCAAACTGTAAAAAAAAACATTGAACAAACTATAAAACAAACAAATATGAAAATCTTTGGCCTGCACATCCCTATCCAACACAAATACAAAATTTAAAAACTTCATATAGATACAATTTAGATTAAAACTAGCTAACATAAAATACTAGTAAAATCAGAAAGAAATCCTTTATGCTCTAACCCAAAAATATGTGCATGAAGACAGGCTTAGTGCTTATACAACATGATTATTGCACTTAAAACATGTTTACAAGTATGATCTGTGTATTTTCACAGCTTTGCTCATTGTTTTAAACTAACAAGATTTAAGGAAGTAATTTAAATTTCTTCTTTCTTTTATCATACCTATTAGGTCTCGTGATGTAGCTGAAGTTAATGTAACCATCAGTTTTATCCCCAATGCAATTAATATTGAAAAGAAAAATTGTAAAGCTTCTGGCAAAGAGACAGTATGCATTAATGCTACAGTTTGCTTTAAAGTTAAATTAAAGTCTGCTGAGGACACAGATTATAAAACTGGTAAGTAGAACTCAAAGTCATCAGATCTGTGTTTACCTTTTGTTTTAATATTTTATGTGCATCAAGTAAGTCTTTGGATTTTGGTATAGATGGGGGGAAGTTTTAATCCTGGCTTAATCCTAATCCTCTAGCTGACTTCTGAGCACCTCAACAGATTTTGAAGCCCAGAGTTCATGTAAAAAACTGGAATCATTTGGTAGCAGTCCCCTAACTAACAAAAAACACCATTGTGGACTCAATTCACCCAAATTCATCAGTTAAAACAATTCTGACAGAAAGGATAGTTGTTGACTTTGGAAAATATAGACATCAGAGGCGCGCTGTGTGTCTTGTGAAAACTGAATAAACCTCTTTTGTCAAGATTTTTAAACCAATCTCTGCTCAGAATAGAGTAATGCATTATCAGTTTCCTTATAATTATGGGTTCTGATTTTTTGGTTAAAACAAAGAAAAAAGAGATGCCACCCTCTCCCCCCTTTATAAGGTGATTATTGGCCCTTTTAGTTTCAACCGAGAAGCATTGAAACTGATCCTCCTCACAAACGGGCAGCTCTTCCACTCATTGGCTCTCAGTTGGTCTTTGCATAGATGCGACTCTTCACAGCTCCTTCTGCTCTTATTTGGATTGTTGCAACTGGAACTATAAGGCAGATGGGACTCACAGATAATACCTGAAATTGTTGGGATTTCACCCAATAATAACCCAAGCACTTTTCTTAGGAAACAGAATTACTTTACATTTCTTTTCAGTTTGTAGGACTTTATTGTGCCACAGCTGCTTGAAACACAGTGAATTGGTACTCCTGCAGTTCCTGTACTTGCTAGAATAGGTACTTCAGTATCATAATCGTAGGTACTCCTATTTAGTGTGAACCATTATACCATGGTGCAAGCCTGTTATACCGGATTGCAACAATTTTCTGATAATCCAAAGCAGGTTTTCCCTCAAGCAATCATAAGTCCACAAACTTGCAGTAGAAAATCCTTAGGTTGCCTGAAAGACAGCCTGATGCCAATCATAAGAAAAGGCTCTGTGGGAGCCAACCACTACCGACCACTACCACCGCTTACGGAAGTATTATATAGATAGCTACCTCTCTCTCTTTGGGACTTGCCAGCAGCCTATATATAACAGATTGCTACTCCATAGCGGAGGCATGATAGATTGCTATCTCAGAAGCGAAGTACAATATATCTATTGTTAGCTCCTCTCGTCAGATGAGTATCATTGTACAGATTGCCTACTCCTCTTCCTTGGGGAGTTGATCCATCTCAGATTGCTACCTCCTTCCTTACAGGAGCATCTAACAGCAGTTCGCTAACAAGATTACTATCTCCACCCTCCTGGCGGGTAAGCACTATAGATAGCTAACTCCTCCCTTCTGGAGGAGCAGATCATGACAGATTGGTAACTCCTCCCCCTTTCAGGAAAAAAGCAGAATAGATTGCTAACCCCGCCCTCCTGGCGGGGTGAGCGATAACAGATAGCTAACTCCTCCCCTCTGGAGGAGGAGAGCATAACAACTATTCTGTGCAATACTACAAACCTGCTGTCCTAGACCTTTAGTTAATATGTATTAGAAAATCATAGCAGATTTATATTAACCTCTGTTGTGTTGATCTATAGTATGAATGTTACTTTTGTAAACCGTTGTGATCTTCATTTGGAATGATGATATATAAAATGTATAAATAAATAAATAAATAAACATGCCGGGGAAGAATAGCACAAACAGGTATCCTTAAATACAATACTTTGGCCCTGATACAAATCAGGGAGGACTGTTAAGATTATTAACTTTTTCACCTGTAGAGATGTAGCAGAGAATTTGCTAAGTGGAAACCTGACCTACTTGGTCATCATCAGAAGAAACAAAGTTGATGTTCCAAATGAAATATTGCCTGATCCCAAATTAGAGACATTCTATTGGATTTCAGGCCCAGTAGGCCTGGGAGGCACCATGCCCTGTCGCGGCCTGCCACGGGAGGAAGCAGGTAAGGACCCGGTCGCTAGTCTAGCAACCGGGACTGCAACAAGCAATGTGTGTTAATGTATAGAGTAAGCATCATGCCAAGACCCAGGAAATTTGGCCACCTCATCTAACTTTGTGCTTCGTGTGTAGAATAAGTATGTTATATATTAGGGATGTGCAGAAGAAAAAAATCAGTTTCGGTTTAATTCATTTCATTGGTACCTGAATTTGTTTCATTAGTTTCCAAACCAAAAAAAAATTGTTCATTTGTTCCATTAGGTAATTTGTTTGCCATTAAAAACTATGGGGGAAGCATTGCAGTCTATTCTGCGCTCCAAAATAGTGTTTTTCTTAGCAAGTCTAATGAACCTTGTTCAAGAAAAATCATCATAAGGGGGAAAGAACTGCAAGGTAGTTAGACTGTGGCAAAGTGGCATCAAAAGTGACATAATACTAGTCTAAGGCTCCACCAAAGGACAAAGGATTAGCAGGTATTATCCAAAGCATCATGGGAGGAGCAAAGATGCAGCAAGAGGAAGAACAAAACCCAAAGCTGCATAAAAACGATGCCAGGAATAGTGACATGAGAGGCAAAGTAGCATCAGCAACCTAAGGCATCATGAACAGGGAATGAAGCAGAAAATGTGGCAGGAAAAATCCCTAGGTACAGATAAAGGGACCAAGAATCGGAAAGAGTGGTATCAAGATTTCAAAAGCATAGGAGAGGTGCACAGCAGCACCCCAGATTGGCAAGAAGACCTCAAAGTATAAGAGCTGGAGTGTGCAAGAAAGGTACAGTGCCAGAAAGAAGTTAAGAAACCCAAAGTGTAAAATCTGCACATTGCAGCAAGGCAAGCAGCACAAGGATCCGAAGGTGTAATATGAGGGGCATAGCATTAAGGTAGAATGGAATGGGAGTTGCCAGTCATTCCGTTGGAGCATACAGACAACCGTAGAGTGGGATGCCTTTCCCTGTTGAAGTATGGCTGCATCTGTCTGAATCACCAGTCCAGTAGGATATGTTTGTATCATGGAGTAAGCCACGCACCTCATAGGTAGGTAGGTAGGTACCTGAGTGCACAGTACAATGGAATTGCGAGTGGGTCATGAAATCAGTTACAGTTCATGGAGCAGTTCCGCAAGTGTGCAGACGAATTGACAGCTGTGGCAAGATGACCTGTTAAAGATTAGACTGCGGAGTTAGTGATCTGTTAGCGATTTGCTAGGGAGATAGCAATTCGTTGTATATCTGCTGCTCGAGTTAGCAATCTGTTATGGAGAAGATGCTTGATGGGAGGAGCAATCAGAGAGGAGAAGCAATCTGTAGAGAAAGCTCTATGTAGCGAGCTTCTGGAGAGGGAGGAGTCAGCACTATTGTAGTGTCTCAGATATCATCTTGCTAAGGTGTAGCAATCTGTAATGAATCTGATATAGTTGTGGGTGGATCCCTGGGCCGATGGCAGGTGACCACGCTCTCGGGAGGATACCCCGAGAGGGACCATTGGCTAGGCTGGAGTATGGAGACAGACACTAGGGGTGTGCATTCGTTTTGAACTTAAATGGAAAACGCAACTTATTTTTTTTTTTTAACTTAAAAAAAAGATGAGGCTTAAACGATCGGATTTCCAACGTATTCAACATAGCTATGTTGAATACGTTGGAAATCGCGATTGTTGATCTAAATAAAAATTTAAACCCCTCACCCTCCTTAATCCCCCCCCAAGACTTACCAAAGCTGGCCAAAAGTTCCGTGAGGGTCCGGGAGCGGACGCGTGGGGAATCACGTGACGTCCGCGTCACGTCGGAGTGACGCGGCGTCACGTGATTCCCCTCGGGTTCGCTCCCGGACCCCTCGTTGGGCTCAAAAGGAACTTTTGGCCAGCTTGGGGGGGCCTCCTGACCCCCCCAAGCTGGCCAAAAGTGCAGAGGTAAAAGTGCAGAGGTAAATTAAGTAGCCATCACTTGGGAGAACCATCACCAATGAACTCTCTAGAAATAGAATGGTGAGCTGAGATACAACAAGATAATATATCTCAATTGTTTAAGTAGGCCATAACTTTTGATGAGCATAAAAAGTAATCAGTATGACTATGTGAGCCATGTCAAAGCATAATCCCTACTAGAGGGATGCAAACCTCTCTGTACATCTCTAAAATTCTTAAATTTGAACAAGCTGCCAAGAACTGGAAACTACAACTGCAGAGGACCTATCTTTTAAGATATCCATGCATAGTCTTCCCCCAATCCCCTCCCCCCCCAAAAAAAAAAAATAGACCTGGGAGAATGTTGGGCTCAAAAGGAACTTTTGGCCAGCTTGGGGGGGCCTCCTGACCCCCCCCAAGCTGGCCAAAAGTGCCTTTTGAGCCCAACGAGGGGTCCGGGAGCGAACCCGAGGGGAATCACGTGACGCCGTGTCACTCCGTGTCACTAGAAGTAGATGACAAAACTCACGTAAGGTCTCAATTAAGCTCAGGAGCTGGAAAGGATTAAGCCCTCGAGGAGCGAGTACCTGGTTCCAGGGAAAGCTCTGAGAGAGCGATGGTAACTCACATTTGTTTGTGGCAGTGATAGCTTCCAGGTAGTAGAGAATCTTCAGAGTGTTCAGGAACATGGGCCCTCGAGGAGCGAGTACTGGTTCCTTTCTGTAATCTGAAAATAAAGAAAAGAGCGAGGCCCCCAAGGAGCGGATACCTCTGAAAAGTCCAAGGAGGCAGAGTAGCTTGGATAGCTGAAGCAAGTACGTAGCCATATGCTTATCCGTATCCATATCCTTGCTAACTAGGTTAGTTAGCGGTTTCAAAGACCTTTAAATATTGAAGCAGATGACGTCATCTCAGGGGGATGCCCCTGAGGTTCGCGCCCTTGCTGGTATAAGAGTCGGGACGCACGCGCCCTAGGCATCAGGACTAGATGGTGGAGTTGCAGCGTCGAGCCGGTCCGGGAACGCCGTGGTAGCCAGCCATCCATCAGACCCGGAGGGAGTCACCACAGAGGTAAAGAGGGCGGAGTGAGGGCGACGAGCAGCGACGGACGCAACACTACCATAGATAAAGAATGGTATTAAAATCCTGAGGAGTGTTTCAGTAAGTTTGCAAAGCGATGCATGGCTAGGGCACAACAAAAAGGGGGCAGGTACTGTAGGGGAAGAGGATTTAGCAAGAATCATGAACACAGCTGGAGTAGGAGGAAGCACCCTCAGGTACCAAGATCAGCTTGGAATGGCAGCAGCAGCAGCAGTGGTGCTGGAATATCTTAAGAACTGGAATGGTGGAAAGCAGCACAAAGAGTATTTGTATCACCCCTAAAGCTGTGCCAGTGTCATTTCATATAGCATTTGAAAAATAACTTTGCAGGCAGAAAATGTAGCATTCATAGGGACTGCAAAGTTTATTGGAAATTAAGGATGCTGAGCCTTGCTAAAACTGTTTTGATATGGTTGGAGCATGGCATGCTGAAGCTGGAAGTGTCAGGTCCCAGGGGTTGTGGTTGGAGCAAAACAGGCTTATGCTGAATATGTCAGGCCTGAGTGGATATAGTGGAGCATGGGCTGCTGACCTACACTGCTTGGTAGATATTACCATAAGAAGCTTGCTGGGCAGACCGGATGAACATTTGGTCCTTTTCTACCATCATTACTATGTTACTATGTAAAATAAAAATAAAATTGAAGATAACATTTAAAGAAAAGTGACACTATTATGGAATGATTTAAAAAGAGATTTCATCTAAATTACAAAAACTGATGCTAGTTTCAAAATCACAAAGTTATAATAATGTATGCCAATCCAAAGTCTTGTGTAGGCCCATAAGAACCTCAGGTTATAGGGTGATTATCCAAAATTGTTCACAGAAGTTTAATTTGGACTCCCTGAGTGAAGAGGAGACGTCCAAATTAATGTCCGTAAACAATTTTGGATATTCGCCCTACAATCTCTGGGGTGGAGTATATGATGGAATAAAATAATGAGAATTTTTCTTCTTTTTGAAAAAGCATAATCCAATTGTAGCCATGCCAAAAATCACTCCCCTAGGAAGTAAGAGAATTTGCACAGCTGCAGTAGCTGTCAAACTCAAGCAGGAAGGTCCTGAGATTGTTGGAGGCTAATAAACATCATGTAGTATTTGGGTAAATAAGTCCACTTAGCCTGATGTTCTTATAGGTGAAATATAAATATTTTAAATAAATAAATTTGTAGGTTGGTCCATAGGTGTTAATGAAGCATCCATAGTGACTTTTCTGCACTCCAAGGATCTTTTTATAGCTCGTAACAAATATATTTTCTTTTTTCTTGTTTTGGCTTTTGGTTTTTTTTTTTACACATGTATGTGTTTTTATAACATTTGCTATTTTGGTTTGCTTTCATTATTCACCCTCTGGAGGCCAAAAAGATTTTGTCCTTTATTTAAAAAGGACCTTTCCCTTTTCTGTGCCTGTGAAATGTTTTGGTTTTGAAGACTCTTGGGATGAATCAAGTCTGACTTCCTTTGTGTCATTAAAGCAACTACCAAATTGAAATGAACAGAGATGTGTTTCCTGCTCAAGAAACTTGGAGGTATTTTTACTTCCAAATGTAGGATGACTTCCACACTTGATGGCCAAATATTTAAGTAAAGCACTTTAATTATCTACAATAAGATTCCTCTGTAAAGTTGCAATTTATGGGCCTGATTTACTAAGGCTTTCCTCCCATTCTGTATCTGGGAAAAGTGCTTACTAAATGAGGGGCCTATGTTCGAAAATTCAGTAGGGAATGGCAGACAAGTTTCAATTCAGAGAAGTGCAAAGTAATGCACGTGGGAAAAATCAAGTCAAACTTGTCATGAAAAATGTATTTAGATTTTTATATTCTGCATTTCACACTTTTTTCAGTACTTCAAGGCAGATTACATTCAGGTACTGTAGGTATTTACCTATCCCCAGAGGGCTTACAATCTAAGGCCCGGATTTTCAAAAGCCTACGTGTGCCGGGCCTATTTTAAAAAGGCCTGGCCACGGGCATAAAGCCCTGGGACGCGAGTAAGTCCTGGGGCTTCAGAAAAGGGGCAGGGCAGGTCAGAGGCTCCCAGCACAGCAGCCATTTGCCAGTGGGCGCATCTGAGGCAGGTGCAAAAGGTAAGACAAAGGTTTGGGGTGGGGGTCTTAGGGGTGTGCATTCGTATTGAACATAAATGTAAAACGCTACTTTTTTTTTTTTTAACTTAAAAAAGTGATGAGACATAAACGATCGGATTTCCAACTTATTCAACATAGCTATGTTGAATAAGTTGGAAATCGCGATTGTTGATCCAAAATAAAAATTTAAACCCCTCACCTTCCTTAATCCCCCCCCCAAAGACTTACCACAACTCCCTGGTGATCCAGCGAGGAGTGAGGACGCCATTTCTGAAATTCTTTACGAGGAGCACGTGACGTCGGCGCCACGTCGGAGTGACGCGGCGTCACGTGATTCCCCGCGGGTTCGCGCCGGAATGCTCGTTCGGCCCAAAAGGAACTTTTGGCCAGCTTGGGGGGGCCTCCTGACCCCCCCAAGCTGGCCAAAAGTTCCTTTTGGGCCGAACGAGGGTGCCGGAGGGAACTCGCGGGGAATCACTTGACACCGCGTCACTCTGACGTGGCGCCGACGTCACGTGATTCCCCGCGGGGTCGCTTCCAGGATCCTCGTTCGGCCCAAAAGGAACTTTTGGCCAGCTTGGGGGTGTCAGGAGGCCCCCCCAAGCTGGCCAACAGTTCCTTTTGGGCCGAACGAGGATCCCGGAAGCGACCCCGCGGGGAATCACGTGACGCCGCGTCACTCCGACGTGACGCCGACGTCACGTGCTCCTTGCAAAGTTGGTCAGAAATGGCGTCCTGACCCCGCTGGACCACCAGGGAGTTGTGGTAAGTCTTGGGGGGGGGGGGATTAAGGAGGGTGAGGGGTTTAAATTTTTATTTGCACATATGGACATATACTCAACTCATTGAATTCTGTTTATGTCCATATTGACCGCAAATGGGACCCCCTTTGGACATATGGACATATGAACTTAAACTTTTGCTCTGCATATCCCTAGGGGGTCTAGGTTATGGCTAGGGGGGAGGAAGGTTAGGGGAAGGGAGACGCCCGCGGGCGTCTGCGCCCACAAGTTGCACTAATATGCACCTCCTTGTGCACGCCGACCCCCGATTTTATAAAATGCGTGCACATGTTATAAAATTGGGCATCCATGTGTGCGTGCATGTTTTAAAATCTACCCATAAGTTTGTACCTGAAGCAATGGAGGTAAAGTGACTTACCCAAGGTCAAAAGGAGGAACAGTGGGACTTGAATCCTGGTCTCCTGGTTCATAGCCCACTGCTCTAACCACTAGGCTACTCCTTCACTTTAGCTATTACCACGCTAGTAAGCAATCATGGTGTCCTTGTGGGAAGTTCTCTACAAACATAAGCCCAAAAGGCAGAGGCAGTCAGAAACATGTTTAGAGTATATGTAAAAATTTTTAAATAAAGTCCTAATAAAACAGAGAGGCAGCAGGGATTCAGAGAGGCAGCATGGATTCACCAGGGGAAGATCCTGTCAGACAAATCTGATTGACTTTTTTGACTGGGTAACAAGGAATTGGATCAAGGAAGAGCACTCAATGTCATCTACTTGGATTTCAGCAAAGCTTTTGATACAGTCCCACACAGGAGACTGGTGAATAAAATGAGAAGCTTAGGAGTGAGGATTGCAAACTGATTGATGGACAGAAGACAATGTGTGATGGTAAATGGAACTCTCTCTGAAGAGAGAATGGTTTTAAGCAGTGTACCGCAAGGATCGGTGTTGGGACCGGTCCTGTTCAATATCTTTGTGAGCGACATTGAGGACAGGATAGAAGGTAAGATTTGTCTTTTTGTGGACGACACTAAGATCTACAACAGAGTGGACACGCCGGAAGGAGTGGAGAGAATGAGACGGGATTTAAGGAAGCTGGAAGAGTGGTCGAAGATATGGCAGCTGAGATTCAATGCCAAGAAGTGCAGAGTCATGCATATGGGGAGTGGAAATCCAAATGAACTGTATTTGATGGGCGGGGGGGGGGGGGGGGGGGGAAGACTGATGTGCACGGAGCAGGAGAAAGACCTTGGGGTGATAGTGTCAAATGATCTGAAGTTGGCAAAACAATGTGACAAGGCGATAGCTAAAGCCAGAAGAATGTTGGGCTGCATAGAGAGAGGAATATCGAGTAAGAAAAAGGAAGTAATTATCCCGTTGTACAGGTCCTTGGTTAGGTCTCACCTGGATTACTGTGTTCAGTTCTGGAGACCGTATCTCCAAAGAGACAGAGACAAAGATGGAGGCGGTCCAGAGAAGGGTGACCAGAAAGTTGGATGGTCTTCATTGAATGACTTATGAGGAGAGATTGAAGAATCTAAATATGTACACCCTGGAAGAAAGGAGGAGCAGAGGTGATATGATACAGACTTTCAGATACTTGAAAGGTTTTAATGATCCAAAGACAATGACAAACCTTTTCCATCAGAAAAAAATCAGCAGAGCCAGGGGTCACGATTTGAAGCTCCAGGGAGGAAGACTCAGAACCAATGTCAGGAAGTATTTCTTCATGGAGAGGGTGGTGGATGCCTGGAATGCCCTTCTGGAGGAAGTGGTGAAGACAAGAACTATGAAGGACTTCAAAGGGGCGTGGGATAAACACTGTGGATCCATAAAGTCTAGAGGACGTGAATGAAGAGTGGGTGGCTTGCGGGAATGATGGCTACTACCTGGAGATAATACCCTTATTCAATAAACATACACATGGTTAATGTGACTCCAACATTGCTCTAAGACTCCAACATTGCTCTAAGCTTCAACGGCAAGAGGAAATGTGGAAAAAAGGATTTGCATTCACAAAAAAGCGGGGAATAGCTTGCTTGTTTTACGGAAGTTACTACCCCAAATCAAATAAGCCTGATACTTCACTTTCAATGCATATCCAGCATAGCTCTCTGCTTCAATGGCAGGGGAGAAAGACTGATACTTCACGCATATACAGCATAGCTCTCTGCTTCAACGGCAGGGGAGAAAGTCTGATAGTTCACTTTCAATGCATATCCAGCATAGCTCTCTGCTTCAACGGCAGGGGAGAAAGACTGATACTTCACGCATATACAGCATAGCTCTCTGCTTCAACGGCAGGGGAGATAGTCTGATACTTCACTTTCAATGCATATCCAGCATAACTCTCTGCTTCAACAGCAGGGGGAATGAAGAAAAGTGGATCTATATGCAGACAACAACCAACAAGGACTGAATTACATAGTCTGGGTAAACAAATAAGCATGAGTGTAGCTTGCTTATTGCGGCGGTTACTATCCCTAACTAATTAAGCTAGATATTTCACTTAGATGCAGTTCCAACACTGCTCTCTACATTAATGGTGGGGGTGGAAGGGAAATAGAACCAAAAGGTTACTAAGAGCCAAGAGTAATAGGTAAGTATGAGAAAACAAAAGTGTGAAACTTGCTGGGCAGACTGGATGGGTTGTTTGTTCTTCTTCTGCCATCATTTCTATGTTTCTATCATTATGCTATTATATATAGTAAATCCATGGTGCATTTTAAATGGAGGCATTAAAATAAAAATGACAGTGCAAGGCAACAAGTATGATTAAGAATATGAAACAGCTTCCATATGAATAAAGAGTCAAAAGACTCGAATTCTTCAATCTGAAAGCATTAACTGAGTAGAGATGTGAAAGAAGTATCTAAAATGTAAAAGATGTTGAGAAAGTAAGCAGAGAGCTGTTATTCAGTGTGAGGTGAATTTTGAGAGCTCTGCATATAAAAATTAGCATCTACTTGCACACATGGCATTTTATACACATAAAACATTCATGCATAGTTTTGGTTTCGCTCGCAAATATATGTGCGGGAAAAAGGGGGGTGGTCTAGGAGCGTTCTAAGCGGGGCCAACATTTATACATGTATGTCGCTATTTTAAAAGATCAATCACAAATAGAAGCAAACTCCTCTCAGATAATCACTCAAAACAAAAGTGACGAACTTTAGAGAGGGAAATAGTATTTTAACTAATACCACAAAAACATTTAGAAAAGACTAGAGACAATATCATCGGCATATGCTCAAGACAAGGTTTAATCTACTGTCTCTCACCCTCAATGGGCCGCAGGCAGTAGTCAGCCTATGAGCAAAAATTGTTTAATCATTTATTGTCTCACGTCTTCCAAAAGATATATTTTTTATAATTTTTTGAATATTGTAATTATAGATTTCTCGAATTCAAACCGATTCAAATATAAAGCATCTATTGAAAAAAATCTCTAAAACGGCTTATTACCCAAATTTTAGTAACAGAGAATACTTAGCCAATAGAAGGTCATTCAATATCCAACCCGACATGGGCCATGTTTCGACTCAAAAGAGTCTTTTTCAAGGGGAATGGATGTATCAACTCTCTTTACAACCGGTAAAATATTCAGAACTCCTGAAAAACATTAAAAACACACACTCAAAAAACATATTAACTCCAAGTATTAATGTGCGAGAAAAGTCTCGAACAACCCACAAAGGCTCCAGGTTTAACTTAAACCAATACTCTGAATTAAGAAAATTTTAAGCACACAAAAAACTCAGAATGTTAAATATCATAGAAACTCACCGGGACGAAAAACTCACGTCTCTCCAGCTCTCAACATGGCGATTAACGCCTTTGCCATTTAACCAAGGGTTACTTGTCAGATTTAAATGGCCTGAGATTAACCACGTCAACACATATCTACAGAGTACAGAATGTGATCAAAAAATATTGGCACATATTGAGGTTACATGAAGATCTTCAACAGTTTCCAATTTTCACATTTAAACAGGGCAAGAACATGAGATATTGTTGTACATTCAGATTTTTTTGATGAAACAATTAGTAGCCCTGAGTGCATAGACACAGAAGCGGGTCATCGACCTTGCAAAAAATGCTCAGTATGTGATCAATCGTTTGAGGGAGTGAAGCTGCCGTTTTTTGCTAAAGGGAATTTTAGATTGACAGCTGCTACTACTTGTGAGTCAAGAGGTGTTATATATGCTTTGTGGTGCCCTTGCCCATTGTTATACATTGGGAAAACGAAGAGGAGTTTAAAGACACGTATGATCGAACACCGCAGTGCTATAACTAGGGGCAGGTTGGAAGCGCCCCTGGTACAACACTGTTTAGATAAAGACCATACTTTTGCTATGCTGAAATTCGCAGTGATCGAGAAGCCTGTCCCGAGCAATCGGGGTGGCAATTTTGACAACTACTTAATGCAAAGGGAACAAAAATGGATATATTTTTTCGACACAGTTATTCCTAAAGGTCTCAATAAGGAAATCGATTGGTCAGTTTTTCAATAATATCAGTATTTTCAAGTGGTGCCTTACTATTATTTAGAGAACTACAGTTAAGTATTTACCTGTCCGCGATGTGGGAGTTTTAAGACACCAATTTCGTGAAATAGTAGTTGAAGATGCCCTCATTGCATGTTGGGATAAGTAGTTTTCATCCGATTGTCGGGGGGATTGAACTACTTAACTTCCGGTGACGTGGTTAATCTCAGGCCATTTAAATCTGACAAGAAACCCTTGGTTAAATGGCAAAGGCGTTAATCGCCATGTTGAGAGCTGGAGAGACGTGAGTTTTTCGTCCCGGTGAGTCTCTATGATATTTAACATTCTGAGTTTTTTGTGTACTTAAAATTTTCTTAATTCAGAGTATTGGTTTAAGTTAAACCTGGAGCCTTTGTGGGTTGTTCGAGACTTTTCTCGCACATTAACACTTGGAGTTAATATGTTTTTTGAATGTGTGTTTTTAATGTTTTTCAGGAGTTCTGAATATTTTACCGGTAGTAAAGAGAGTTGATACATCCATTCCCCTTGAAAAAGACTCTTTTGAGTCAAAACATGGCCCATGTCGGGTTGGATATTGAATGACCTTCTATTGGCTAAGTATTCTCTGTTACTAAAATTTGGGTAATAAGCCGGTTTAGAGATTTTTTTCAATGGATTGGATATTGAATGACCTTCTATTGGCTAAGTATTCTCTGTTACTAAAATTTGGGTAATAAGCCGGTTTAGAGATTTTTTTCAATAGATGCTTTATATTTGAATCTGTTTGAATTCGAGAAATCTATAATTACAATATTAAAAAAATTATAAAAAATATATCTTTTGGAAGACGTGAGACAATAAATGATTAAACAATTTTTGCTCATAGGCTGACTACTGCCTGCGGCCCATTGAGAGCGAGAGACAGCAGATTAAACCTTGTCTTGAGCATATGCCGATGATATTGTCTCGTCTTTTCTAAATGTTTTTGTGGTAATAGTTAAAATACTATTTCCCTCTCCAAAGTTCGTCACTTTTGTTTTGAGCTATTTTAAAAGATGCATGCGTAGATTTGCCAACTTGTTCATGTAATTTTACACATGCCAATTATCTTGCGGAAATGATATTAAATGTGTTTAATCTGTACTTTTGGTTGGGTGGGAGGTCTGGGTGAACTGGGGGGGAATACAGGCTGAAGAACCAGGAGGGTCTCAATGACCTAGAGAAGGATTAGGTGAACTGGTGGAGTGATTAATAAAACTGGTAATTTCAATTATGCGCACATGTTTTAAAATTGGCCAACTTCCTCATGTATAAATCCTGATTTATACAAGTAAGTTCTACTTTATTTTCACACGTAAAATATATGCACATATATTTTTAAAATAGGTAGGAAATATATGTGTGTTCAATGCATTGAAAAACTCATTTTCAATGCACTGAATGCATTTGCGCCTAAGCAAGCAAATGTGCGTATGTTACAGGGTAAAGATTTGTGTATTTTATAGTGCGCATGTATCTGATACATGCAGTATAAAATGCTATTGTAACTCTGTGTGCGGCCATATTCACGCATATATGCCCAGTCACACAGTTATTTGAGCATTATCCTCCCAGTCTCATGAGTGCAAGAACTATGGTACACTTGTCACTATCAAGTAGCAACTTCTATGTAGATGTTTTTATTTTATTTGTATTTTTTTAATTAAATTGAGTTATATATGCTTTATGTTTATTTTATGTTGTTTTGTCAATACTTGTTAAGAAAGTCAAGTTATAAAATATGAGCCACCTAGAATAACTTGTTAGATAGGTGGTATATACTTTTTAAATAAATAAAACAAATAAATGGAAGGTTCAAGTTCCTACATACATGTAAGTGAACCAGATTCTCTAATATTTTCCTGCAACACCTGTTTTGCAGCCTTGTAACTGTTGAATTGTCTTTAATGATTTACTGTTTCTATCTAGAAAATGAAATGGAGCTTTTCCCTACTGTAGTTTAGAGCTTCTTTGATATATTTAGCCATAATACTAGTGGTCAGCTTAGAGGCCTGAATTATGTTCTACTAATATTTGCAGAATACATTTATGGGTGTTTGCCAAGTGGTAGAAAAAGTGTGTAAAAGACATAGAGGCCTAAATGGACATGCATAACAGTTATGTTCTGTAGCCAGGTTTCAGTGTCCACATCCCTCACTCAGATGTTGTATTTTATTGCTCATAGGACAATCACTTACTGGGTGACAGTAAGTTTGCATTTTCTTGAATATGATTCAGTATATAATTAATCTTCCCAATGCCCCTATCCAACATTTCCTTATTCTGTTAAGAAATATGACATATGTGATTAGCAACAAAGATAGGAACATTTTCACATATGTCATATTTCTGTAACAGAATAAGAACATGTTGGATAGGGGCATTGGGAAGATTAATTATATACTGAATCATATTCAAGAAAATGCAAACTTACTGTCACCCAGTCCAGATATGTGTGGGACTCTTTCAACCCATAAAAGAAGATGATCTCAGAAAGATGCAACAGGTGTTATGGCTGAAAACCTGTACCCTAGAACCCCAGACCATCAAATTTAGGGGCGGATTTTAAGAGCCCTGCTCGCGTAAATCCGCCCGGATTTACGCGAGCAGGGCCCTGCGCGCCAGTGCGCCTATTTTACATAGGCCTACCGGCGCGCGCAGAGCCCCGGGACTCGCGTAAGTCCCGGGGTTCTCCGAGGGGGGCGTGTCGGGGGGCGGTCCCGGTCGACGCGGCGTTTTCGGGGCGTGTCGGCAGCGTTTTTGGGGCGGGTACGGGGGCGTGGCTACGGCCCGGGGCGGTCCGGGGGCATGGCCGCGCCCGCCATACCCGCCCCCAGGTCGCGGCCCGGCGTGCAGGAGGCCCGCTGGCGCGCGGGGATTTACGCCTCCCTCCGGGAGAAAGGTAAGGGGGGGTGTAGACAGGGCCGGGCGGGTGGGTTAGGTAGAGGAAGGGAGGGGAAGGTGAGGGGAGGGCGTTAGAGGATTCCCTCCAAGGCCGCTCCGATTTCGGTGCGGCCTTGGAGGGAACGGGGGTAGGCTGCGCGGCTCGGCGCGCGCCGGCTATACAAAATCGATAGCCTTGCGCGCGCCGATCCAGGTTTTTAGCAGATACACGCGGCTCCGCGCGTATCTACTAAAATCCAGCGTACTTTTGTTTGCGCCTGGAGCGCAAACAAAAGTACACGCTCGCGTAGTTTTTAAAAATCTGCACCTTAGTGAAGTTGGCAAGCAAAGGCTGCTAAAATTGCTAACTCCTCCCTCTCAGAGGATCTGATGCCACAAACACTGAAAAAGGCCACGATGTGTCCTTTACTGAAAAAGACCAATCTTGACCAGGATAAGCTAGAAAACTACTGCCCAATCTGTAATATTCCATTTTTGGGAAAATTGGTAGAACAGGCTATATGCAACCAATTGACTGGAAGAAACTAGTTAGATCCCTGCCAATCCAACTTCAGACCTGGTTATGGGACAGAGACAGCACTCATATCTCTATTAGATGATCTCTACAGGGGTCTCACCTCATTACTGTACTACTTCTCAGCAGCATGTGACACAATTCAGCATTCCATTATGCTCTCATGAATAGAAGAAACTGATATTAGCAGTACAGTATTAGCAGCAATCTGTTCACTTTCCTGAATCCTCCTCACCCTGACTCCTAACCTTAGGGTACCACAAGGATCCATTTTGCCATCCATTCTTTTCAATATTTACCTCAAGCCATTAGCACAACTGATTCTATCTCTAAACCTAAACTTCTGCATCTATTCCTCATACCCAAAGAACTGGGTTTACAAACAAAAGTGAGAAAACTATCTGTATCCCTTACAACCATCCAAGATTGGGCAACAAACCAACAACTATGCTTGAACCTGAGCCAAACAGAATTTCTTTGGGTTCAAAAAGCAAATCGTTTTGGGAACCATGAAGTCCCCTTAAAATCACATGTATGGCGCCTTGGGATCCTGCTGGACTTGGAGCTACCCATGTTACCTCACACCCAAGCAACTTTCAAAAACTGCTCTATAAAGAAATTGATCTTTTATTATCTTTGATCTGAAGACTCATCCTTAATAACTGGAAGGATAGTTTCTTCTTAGAAATACATACTTGGTAGAATATAGTATGTTTGAAGTACAAATAGGAAGCTATTGCAGCTGCAAAATATAATAGACTTAGAAAATCATTTGGGGCAACTTTTAATCAGTAAAACAATAAAAAAATGTTATTAAATAAATATTATGAAATACAATTTCAGGAAAGCTGTAAGCCTGTACAGCATTATGCTTTAATTGCATCCTTTCTTTGTTGTGTCTGTTATGATTTCCGGAGGTGGACCCCTGTTCCGAGGTAGAGTTGGTGCTACCCAAACGGACAGAGAACCCATTAGGTCTCTACCATCAGAGGGCAAGGCTCAGTGAGATGAGTGTTGAAAGAAGACTTCACCCTGGAAGCTCGTAATCCCCCCAGGAGGAACCTGTAGGAATCCGGCCGCTGGGACTTAAGGAACTCCCTGAAGACTACTGAAGGTCTGGATGCAGGCGCCTCCTGCAGGTCGTGGATTCCAGATGGCTGGTGCCTCCAGCTGGTCATAGATAATCAGAGAGTAGAAGTCGAAGGAGAATCCAAAGCCGGTCCAAGGGTCAAAGTCCAGAGAGTGGTCCAAAGCCAGTCCAGGAACAACACAGGAGAAGGGTCCAAAGCCAATCCGAAGTCAACGCCAAGAACTCAACACAGCCGGTCCGAAGGTCAGGAGCCAAAGAGTCAATCCAGCGAGGAAGGAGGAGCAGAAGCGGGGTGAAGAACCAAGCAAGTCCAGGAACCAGAAACCAGGCACGAGCCTCAATACCAAGGCAAGGTCTGAGGAGCAGACCTTGCCTTAAAATACCTGGACCTGAGGGAGGAGCTTCAGAAGGGAGCCACGACACTTCCTGTCATGGCCCCTTTAAATCCTATCTTCAGCTGCGCGCGCGGCTCTAAGGCAGCCAAGAAGGGGGCAGAGTCAAGCAGCTAGCAGGGCCCTGCAGCCGGCCAAGCAGCCCACATGGCTGCGAGGAGAACGCCGGCGGAGGCTCCCTGCCTCTGCAGGAGGCTCCAAAGCAACCCGACACCGCGGGTGAGTGGTCCCTGCCGTGAACTGCTGCGGCTGGCGGCCATGACAGTCGGCCCTGGTCGTGGCTTGCCGCAGCTGGCGCCCATAACAGTGTCAGTAAACTATATTGTACAGTGTAGTAATATTGTCCCAGACAAGTTAATAATATGGAAATTCTATAAAATTAAATTCTTGTGACTTCAATAAAAATGTATTAACCAATCAAAAATAAGTAGTAAGTTATGTATTAATTTTATTCAGGCAGAACTACTGCAGTGCTCTGCAGTTTGGGCTCCTAGTATATACTGTATCTACTGCAGTGTCTTCCAAATGTTGCTGCTGGGCATATTAATGATACATTTTGGAGGAAACCGAAATGCTTTCCCTATGTAAATTGTATTAGATACTTATTAACTAAAAGTTGCAATTCAAGGTTATGCATAACATCCATGGATTAGTAAACTACTGTCTAAGTGACTCTTTGATGGCATTTGAAGAGTTAACAGCATCACAGACTAAATGATGGGTCACACAGTATAGTAACATAGAAAATGATGACTGATAAAGACCAAATTGTTTAGGGTTGTAACTGTGTCTCCATGCAGTTTATCCCAATTAATAACGTTTACTGTAGGTTACCCCTTGTGTGTAATTTCTATCCTTTTAATACTTGGGATCCTATTTGTTTATCCAATGCCCTTTTGAATTCTGACACCATTTTTGTCTCCGCCATCTCTTCTGGGAGTACATTCCAGGCAGCCACCACCCTTTCCATGAAAAAATATTCTCTCTGATGTTCCTGAGTGTATCCTCCTGGAGCTTCATATAATTGCCCCTAGTTCCTTTTCATTGGAAAAGGTTTATTTCTTGTGTATTTATTATCCCATTCAGGTATGTAAATGTCTGTATCATCTCTCTTGTCTCTCCTCTCCTCTAAGATATATATATTTAGATATTCAAGACACATCTTAACTCATCTACTTTTGGTGTAGACCTTGCACCATTGTACCATTGCACCATTTTGGTTGTCTTATGCTGGATTGCTTCTGTTCTATTTCTGTTGTTTTTTTAAATACAGCTCCCCAAATACATGTATCTGCACTTTTTAGCATTGAATCTTAATTGCCAAACCTTTGCCGACTTCAGATATTTTTTCCCCTTTACAAGCCTCCACCCTGTTGCAGATCTTAGTGCCATCTGCAAAAATATAAACTTTCCTTCTAACTTCTCCATAACAGTGCTCACAAAGATATTGAACAGAGCCAACCCCAGAACTGATCCCTAAGGCACTTCGTCTTTCTCTCCTCTAAGTGAATTCTATGTGTTGCACCAGACAGACAATTTCTAATCCAGTACAGGACTTGGGACCCATTCTCAGGCTGCTCATTTCATTTATGAACTTCCTATGTGGGACTGTATCAAAATCTTGCTAAAATCCAGGTCCACTGCTTGCCCTTGATCTAATTTTCTATTTAACCAATTGAAAAATTGATCAGATTCATTTGACATAATCTTCCATGTGGCCTCAGATCCTGCAACCCACTGGTTTGTAGAAAGGTCACTGGTTTGCCATCTTTTCCTTTAGCAGTCTCCAACCTCCTTTCTGTTACCATTTTTGTGAAAAGGGACCATAACTGCCATTCATCAATTATGTGATACCACTCTCATCTCCAAGGATCTATAGAACAGGTCCTTCAGTGAACCTGCCAGGACCTCTCTGAGCTTTCTTAATATCCTAGGATGTATCTCATCTGGCCCCATGGCTTTATCCACTTTCAGTTTTGCTAATGTGGCCCCCCTTGGTCTGGACTATGAATTACCCCTATGCTTGAGGTAGGGAATCGAACATGAGAAATTATATTTAGTTGATTTATCTTCGGGTTCATAGCCTGAGTGGGGGTTGAGACAAGGCCCTTCCCAAACAATCTCTCACTTGTGGAACCACAGACCAGATAAAATCATCACTCCAGAATAAAACAGTAATTAGCCCTTTTACTAGTTTTGTGTTAAGTAGATAGTAAATCCAACTAGAACATTAAATGGGAAAAGTACAGAGGTGAAGTATAATAACATGCAGTTTTCTTATTTTATATCAAGCAATGCAAAAATACACTGGGTATGGCCTATTAACCAGGGCAACCAGCATGCTCATATGGATAGTAAAAAAAAAAATAAAATAGAGAACACTAACAGAGAAAGGTAGAGGGGAAAGACAGTGAAGAACACAATTTTCAAAAATTGTATTTACCCCTGAGTACTCAAAAAAGGGGAGGGGAAAACAGATTCACCCAAATGCCACCAGTTTGTAAAGGGTGCACTCTGTCCCAAACAAAAAATTGTGTGAAAAAACAATCAAGAAAATGAAGATGTCCCTCTTGATGGTGGAGCTGGCTAGATGACAAACCAAACAGATGAGCACAGTAGTGTGTGAAAGATCTCTCTTGGGAGCTTCCCCATATGGTTTACTTGGTACAAAATGAAAGCTGGCCTAGTTTCAGTCTCTTACAGAAAGACCACAGGGTACAGTTTTTCTTTCCCAGACCTATTTCTTATGTCTGTACCTACCAGCAAGGGTTTATACTTGACTTCAGCTGAAAGGATGAAGCAATTAAGATGAGATACTGAATTTGAGGACAAAAAGCAAGGAAATAAACCTTCTCCTTCCTCTGCTAAAATACTCTCTGCGGAAAGTTTAGATTACTTAAATCAGTCTCTTAGGAGGGTAATCCAACCATGTTCTCCTAGGCCTGGATATCTCTGGAAAGGAAGTCTCTCAGCTCTTGGCTCCTCTGTCCCTTGTTGAGATTTTATATGTAGCTCGACTATGAAGAAAGAACAATTTTCTGTCTCTCCCACATTTTAATTAGCTCTTCAGGAAAAGAGCTGATTGCAGAGCTGCCAGATCCACTCCTCTCTTCATGGCTCCTGGCTCCAACTCCTGGCCATCCCTGTACCACACACACAGACCAAGCCAAATTGTACCTTTTCTACCTTAAATGGTCTCCCAGCATTTCTTTGGCTTCCTCCTCTGCTAGCTATGTTGTGTTGTTCTTTGGGCAGGTTAAACTGTGAGTGCTGGATGCTGGTTCTTGGAAAACTTTGTCATTCACAGGAGAGCACATGGGTTTTGACGAATTTTTATATTCCTTCACCTTGCCTGTGGTGGCTTGCAGTCTGCAGGGTTGAAATACCCTTTTGGGCAGATCCAAAACACATCACTCAGATCCAGATGCAGCTCAGTACACACTGTAAGGCTCCAACACATGATAAGCTTGTATGGGCAGGAACCTGGTTTATAGTAACTTGTTACACTAGTTCCACATGAACATCCTCTTCTGTAAATGGTAGGAACTACCTCACTCTCATATGTACTCTTGCCAACCCAGCAACGGTCCCTTTTCAAGATCATCTTTACTGAACACCAAATAGAAGTATTTCATTTGAATTTCTGTGTTTTCCTCATTTCTCTTCACACATTGCTCTTCATCTCTATTCAATCTTACAGCTCCACTTTTTGCCTTCCTCCTTTTTCTGACATACCTGAATAATGTTTTATCACCATGCTATATCTTTTTAGCACTCTTTTTCTTCCACTTGTGCCATCCTGATTTCTTTCTTTGTCCATTTTAGCTTTACCAGATATTCTTTCCTGTGTGCATCCTTTTTTATAACCTTTGTACTGATCCTTGTCTTAATTTTCTCAACCATTTCTTTGGAAAGCCATATTGGTCTTCATGTTTTATTTACTTTATTTACATAAGTAAATAATTATTATTTATTGTACATAAGTAAATAATTATTATTTTATTTACATAAGGAGCAATAGTGATAATAAATCTTTATTTACATAAAGATTTATTATCACTATTGCTCCTTTTAGTTTAGCCCAGTGTTCTTCTAATTCACCTATCTCCTTCCAGCCTGCCAGCTTCTCCTCAAAGTATTTCCCCAATTTACCAAAATCAATATTTTTGAAATCTGGGACTTTGGCTTAATGTTACTTCTTTGCACTTTGGCCATTGTATCAAACCATATGTTCTGATGATCATTGGTCCTACTTGAACATTATAGAAATAATTCTCAAAGCCATATACTTGCAACATCACCTATTACATACATCAGCCATTTACACACACAAACATAGGTTTGTGTGTGTAAATGGCTTGTTATAACTTATCCTGGGTTTGTGTGCATAATGTTGTGTCTGTCGGTGCTAGAAGGCTTCACCCCGTTTGCTTCACTTTATTCACGGCTCCTCCCGCTTACCTAGGAAAGATGGCTACTGCCGTGTCTACAAGCCGACCTCTCCAGTGTCCCCAGAACGGCTATGGTGCTGCCTCCCGCCATGCTCCTCCCAGGTACCTACTAGTGTGAGCACATGCGCGCCACCCACATCTTTATGCAACCCTTGGCGTGAACCTCGGGGGCATTCCCCCTTACTGATGTCATGCCATCCAGGAATATAACATCTACTATTTTGCTAGCTTGTTGAGTTAGCAAGGACTTGATTCCAGATACGTTCCATTCCTGTCTACGCTACTCTGCCGCTTTTGTGCTGCCACTGGAAGCTCTCTCTCTCTGCCCTTCGGGGTAACTGCTAACCTGGGTACCTGCTCCTCGAGGGCCCTCTGCTTTATTTCAGGTGCCTTACAGGGAACAGGTACTCACTCCTCGAGGGTCTGCTCTCCCTGCCTCGGTGCCTGCACTTACTTCTACAACCTGGTGGAATCGCCTATCTCATCCACAGTACTTCCTTGCTGGGAAACCTGCTTTGGAACCTCCCAATACAAACGAGGTGAGAAGGGCTCCCTCTGCCGAGGTTCCTGAGACTGCAACTACCAGACTTCCTCACTACTGCCACCTCTGGTGGCACCTTTCAAGGCTGTTTAATTAAGAACTAACTGTGTTTGTATGTTCTGAGTCTAGCCTAGTACTGTGGCTCCTCACGGGGCTCCTCCCCATGGGCGTGGTCATCTGCCACAGTACCCAAGGATCCACCCAAATACCACTCATTCATAACACATAAAAGGAAGCACATAATCCAATTTTGCAGCTACCATTATATGAACAAAAAAGGCATTCCAGTGATAGAACTGGGGTGCTGTAGTTTGGATTTATATGCATACTTTGATTTTTAAAAAGTATGTATTCACAGTGAGCAGGTGTACCTTTTTGTGGGTGAGTCTGCATGCATTATTTTGCATAATTTTCAAAAGGGAACTTATGAGCATACGTTTGCTTTGAAAACCGTTGTAACTCTTGCAACTAACTGCTGCATAAGTTACCTGCGATGTTAGACACTGTCCCCAACTGGGAGTACCAGGTCCAGTATTTCTTCTCCTCTTGTGGGTTCTATCACCATTTCCTTCAGCAGAACAACTTCAAGGGCATTCAGGATATTTCTTCTACTTACCAGTTCTACAAAAGGGATCTTTCAATACACATCTAGCAGGATAAAATCTCCAACCAACACCTCCCTGTTTATTCCCATCTTTTGAATGTTTTCAGATAGATCTCTGTCCAGTTCATGCAACTGAGTCAGGGGTCTATAGATCACACCAACAAACATGGAAATGTCTTTGTCTCTTTCTAAGACAGCCCACACTGCTGCCTCTTTTGTCCACATCCTCTCCATTTAAGTTCCTTTGATAGTCCTTCCCCTTTTCTATCATCTCAACTCTTCCTAAACATATTATAGCCCAGAATAGTAATGTCCCATTTATGACACTGATTGAATCACATCTCCCTAATAGCAACAATATCTAAGTCAGCCTAAAAAAACGTTAAGTATTTGTTTGTTACAATTTTATGGAACTCATCTTGAATGTTCTTTTCTTCTGCACTGAAGTGTTGGATTTCATAGGGATGTGCAGGGGGTAAAAAATTTGTTTTGTTTTTTGATTCGTTTTCGGGAGGTTTTTCCCCCATAAATTTTGATTCATTTAAGGTTTGATTCATTTCTTTAATTTGAAAAAACAAATCAAACATTAAAAGAAAAAAAGAAAACCGAGCCTCCCAAGGCCTCCTGACCCTATCACCCATCCTTCCCACTGGAAAAATTGCCGAGGCCAGGATTCCTCCAGCCCCCACTTACCCAGTCCAGGGGGGATCCGCTGGCAAAGCCCAGGCCCAAGCTGAAGCCTCAGCCTTACAACAGTCTAGGCTGTAGTAGGTCACCATGACCTTGGCCTAGGCTCTATGTAAGACCAAGGCTTGGGGGCCTGGTCACAATGCTTCGGTCTAGGCCTAATGCTGGGGCCTAAGCCAGATGCTGGGATCTTGGCCTCGACCTAGACCAGGGCTCGGACTGAAGACTGGGTCCTGATGCCTTGGCCTTGGATTAGACAAGACCCAGGACCAAAGGCGAGACACCTGAGTCTTGGCATTATTTTTTTTGAATGCATGATGCGAGTACTGTGATGCTTATATCCTTTGATTTTTATTGCCCTGGTCTGCTCTCCAGCATTTGCTATAAAATTAATTGAATGTATTGGACATCAAGTATTTATATAGTTTGAGTGGAGTACCTCTAACCATTACCTGGAGTAAATATTTCCCTTATGGCTATAAAGTTGAGAATCTGCAGTTGTTGTCCAGGATATGGTTAACACTTTTATATCCATAATTTGTGTGTTTTAAATGGTATTTTAGTCCAGTATGTAATAGGTGATGTTGAATTTTTAATGTTCTGCAGTCTGAGGCACCCGATACTAAATAAATTTTTTTTTTAAAGTATTGTATATAGTAAAGAAACATATTTACTGGATCTTTTTTTTTTAGTGTTCTAATTGTTTCTTTAATCCTTTTAGGTTTACAGTACAGATTTATATTAGATTCACACAGACAATTATCTCGAAGTTTTTTTAATGGAACCCAGGAAAGGAAGATACAAAAAAATATCACTATCGAAGGCTCTAATTGCATTGAATATGGCCTCTACATGTTGGCAAGTAAATCATATATAGTAGCTACTTTTTTAATTGCTTTGCCTATTCCATTTTATTAATGCTAATAGAAATGCAAAGAACATTGCTGAGCAGTGTTATGCCAGCTGCCAGCGATAGGAAGCTTCAGCTTCTGTGTAAGCAAAACTGCCCAGTCCCAAATCCCATAGTAAGGTGGTTCCAAACCAAATCCAGTCCTCAAGAACTAGCAGGCCTGGTTTAAAGGCTCTTCACAATGATTATTCATGAAATACGTTTGGATATGTGGTATAAGTACTGACTTAGTAATAGGCTTGTTATCCTTAAAAAACATATTTGTTTGGGGAGAGAGGGAAGGAGAGTTCTTGAGGACTGAATTAAGCGTTTGGTTTTCTTCAGAGAGAAAATGTAAGTTTAGATAAGGGTTGTAACTGGAAGTGCGTATGCGCAGCACAATCAGAATGAACTGTAGAGCATGCACAAGACAGAAGCCTTTGCATAATAAGATTAGGATGAATGCTCCATTCATTTTATAGAAATGGAGGTTTCATACACCACAGATCAAATATAGTGTGTCACCCCATATTCCTTGTAATTACTATCCAGGGCCAATGCAAGGGTATTAGGTACCCTAGGTAACCATTTGTGTCGCTCCACCTATCCCCACATCCCTGAGACTTAGCTGCTTGTAGCAGCTCCTGTGCTCTTTGGCCACTGGTGGGATGAGCTTCCTTACTGTAGTATCCCCAGCCCTCCTCCCATGATTTTGATTCCCCCCAAGTTGTGGTGTTCAAGGTGACTACCAAGTTTGCCTAATGGAAGAACCTGCCCTGTTCCTGTCTCTTTGTTGTCCAAAATATTTTATGATTTACCCAATCAATCAATCAATACACTGCTTGGCTTTCCTGTGAATTTCTTTCTCAGATACATTTTTAACTCCATACACTACTGTCGATTGTCCTTGTCACTTACTTCTGCAGTGAGGGCTCCCTATTGTTGCTCCATTCATTTTATTCATTTTGGTGATACACAAATATCTTGCAAATGGATAGTAGGCAGGCAAAACGGATGGCATGCAGGTTTGTCTACTGCTGACTACATATGCGCACACAATCCATTTTGTGTGCATGCTATCCATTCGTGAGATATGCTTGAACCGCCAAAATGAATGAAACAAATGGAGCAATGAATGCACATCCCTATTACAGAGGCCGCATGGAGAGGGTGGAGCAGTGAATATTATGAAAATTGCCTCATAATTTTGATATCACTTGTTTATTTCCAGGAGAAGCCTGATTTTCTGGATTCTGTTAAGGTTTCAATAGAATTTAATTTTTCGGATCCAGAAAATGGCCCTGTACTCGACAGTGACCTGCCAAACTCAATACATGAATATGTAAGTGGTCAGTTTTTTGTTTCTAATTCAGCTTTTCACTGATGCATTGTAAAATATTAATTACTAACAAATCTGACTGGAAAAAAAAGAGGTCCATGGTTGCTATTGCTGAAGAAGATGAAGTCCTGTTGTTTATATGGATTTAATTTAATTTATTTATAGCAGTTGTATCCCGCCTTTCCAGCTAGTGCTTAAGGTAAATAAACACTACCTGGTAGATTTTCAAAGGGGTATGCGCATACCCCCCGAAA
This sequence comes from Rhinatrema bivittatum, assembly GCF_901001135.1. Lineage (NCBI taxonomy): Eukaryota > Metazoa > Chordata > Amphibia > Gymnophiona > Rhinatrematidae > Rhinatrema > Rhinatrema bivittatum. Next base: position 731,534,137 of record NC_042615.1, on the reverse strand, counting down.
ACCTACCCCAAACCCCCCCTGCGTGCGCCGAGCCTATTTTGCATAGGCTCGGCGGCACGCACGTAAGTCCCAGGGCTTGCATGGAGGGGCGTGTTGGGGGGGCGTGTTGGGGGCATGTCGCGAGTGATGCGGCATTTCGGAGGCGGTGCCGCGGACGTGGTTTCGGCCTGGGGGCTTCCGGGAGCGTGGCCGTGGCCTCCGGACCAGCCCCCGGACCGGAACACAGAGCGGGGCAGCCGGCCCGGCGTGCGCAAAGGTAGGGGGGGTTTTAGATAGGGCCAGGGGGGTGGGTTAGGTAGGGGAAGGGAGGGGACGGTGGGGGGAGGGCGAAGGAAAGTTCCCTCGGAGCGGCCTCGGAGGGAACAGGCAACGCGCGCCGGGCTCGGCGCGCGCAGGTTGCACAAATGTGCACCCCCTTGCATGCGCCGACCCCGGATTTTATAAGATACACGCGGCTACGCGCGTATATTATAAAATCCAGCGTACTTTTGTTCGCACGTGGTGGGCGAACAAAAGTACGCAATCACACAATTTTATAAAATCCGGCCCTACATGAAAAAGACCCAAAATATAGCATCAAGTGACCTAGTGATTATAAACCCTTATAGCTTATTAGGCTTACCAGCACGATAGCCATAAACTTAAAAATTGGCATCGTATGAAGGTTTACTTGATTCTTAATGACTTCTCCCATATAGCAAGTTTGTGATTTATATAAGTAGATAAACAGCATAATACATTTTGATTAAATGTAGAATTGTACAGGAATATTGTTTTAAAAAATTTTAATGTATTTACAGCATAAATCCAGAAATAAAATCTATTAGAACTTCATACCAAGAAGTTCTGATTTCCCTAAGGAAAAACAGGCTATCAGATAATGTTCCCTTTCAGTTACATGGGGTCTACCAACTTGTTTCTCCACGTCAAATGTGCTCCAACTGTTTGAACTTTACAGGCAATGTTCACTCCAAGGAGTGACTTGGTGTGTGCACATTTTTTTCATGTGAGCAACAATTTGTTTTAAACCAACAATTTTTGAGCGCCAGTTACTAGCATTGCATTTTTGTATACAGCAAAAGAAAAATGTATGTAAGTGACCATGTAAAACCTGTGAGCGATACTCCAAAATGTATGAGCAATTGCAAGGCTTGCAGTTCCCACAGTCTGGGGGTGGGGGGTGGGGGTCCTGCACAGTTGAAACACAGAATAGCTGGAGCATGCTTTGTGAGGAGAAAAGTGTCAATCTTCCTCATACTTTAGAGGGATCATTGCTTACAAGTTCATTCATGCAACATAAAAAAGAAAAAAAAAACCCAGCAATGGATTCAGCCTGCCAGTAAAAATAATGAAGCCAGCCCTAATCTGGGAACTTGTTCTACCTTTTCTAGATGATGAGGCTAATGCAGTTTTCTGAGAGGATTTATTAAGCAGAATCAAGTGGTGTTTTTGGATTTTGAATCTTGCCACTACATTACAGGCAGTCACACCTACCCAGAAAGGACCAGCACCCACCATAAAGGATTCTGGGTTTCACTGTCTTCTCAGTGCAGAGTGGAGACAAATAGCACCTTGAACTATTACTGACCTGTTTTTCTGTATGGAGATGATCTTTAATTCCATGGGTTTGCAAGTATCTGGTCTCCTACAATCTCAACAGGTACCTATTATGCCTGTGCCTATGGTGGCAAAGATTTAGGGGCATCGGGCTTGCTAAGATTTGCTGCCTGCCAGCTCTGCTGAATCTCATTCAGCAGAGAACAGCCCTCTGCTTCCTGGTAACAGACTCTTAAAGGAATTGGTGGTGGTGGGGACGGGTTTGCAAAAATGGGTGTGGTTAGGGTAATTTTCAAGATACCACACAGGCTTTTTGGGCTGAGACAGAGACTCTTTATAAGGCTCTCATATAAGTAAACTATTTATACTGCTTTAGGAGGGGTAACTAGTAACTCTGAGTGAGGTTTTGGTGGTGGCCTATGTTTTTTTGGCACTTTTACATGCACAGTCAAAGGTACGAACAGCACAGTGAAGATTTGATGTGATTTGGAGTGATGAAAGGTACACAAAGATGAGATTTGTACATTGTACTCTCGACCTAGCTTGATACCAGCTAGCTAGAGAGTGCATCAAACTAGGTCGTACAGTGGTATAAAAAGTTGACAATATGTGTGCCTCCCCAGAGGTGCTCTCTCTCTATCTCTCTCTCTCCTCCCCTCTCCTCTCCCTCTCTCCTGCCTTGAATGGTATTTATGAGTTTTAGCGCAAAGCCTGTTTTGGGCATAATTTACAGCATAATGCCAGGAAAAAAGGTATAGTTATTTCCGGCATTAAAACCCACGATAACGTGCATTACACTATTGCATGCAATGTTAATCACCCCTCATTTTAATTTCTCCACCCAAACCCCTCCCATTTGGGAAAAATTTTAAAGTTTGCATATGCATCTCACAGTGCATTATCATTGCCCGTGATAATGCCCCAACGTGATTTGAAAAATGACCTTCTATGTTTTGTTCATAAACTACTGCTAAAAACATAGGCCTATAAATAAGAATCATAATCCTGGCCTCCTGCAAGCAGTTAAAAAAGTTTGAATCAGCTGCTTTCTCAGGTACCCTTATGCAAATACCAGGAGCTAGGATTGTCATTCAGAGTAGTTTGGAATCAGGTAAGCACAACATAAAATGGCTTGGAAAAGAACTGTTTAAAGATTTTATTTTCATTCTTGTAGATTCCTTTTACCAAGGATTGTGGAAACAAGAAGAAATGCATTACAGATCTGGCACTGCATACAAGTACAAGCATAACTGGAAACAGGTAATGCCCTAAACAATTCACTGTTCACTGGTACTACTGGATGATTCCAAACATGAAGTCCGAGTCCAAAACATGAGCTCGCTCTAACTCCTCCACTTGATTGTGAGCTGTGCCAGAGGGATCATTTAGTAGTCTTGTGGCAATTTAGCTCATTATGAAAACTGCACTAGATTTATCAAGGAAAACATCACATTATTTCCAGTAAGAAATACACTGCCACAAAACAGACATACAACTGAAGTGAAACTAGCATACATCTGTAATACTTGAGTCCCATTGTTTCAAATACTATGTAAGATGTAGGCATAGCACTCTAGTGTCGTTTACTAGGGGTGGGTAGGGGGAATATTTTGTTTTTCATTTTGTTTCTAGGGTGCTTTTTCCCCATGAATTTCATTTTGTTTAGTGTTTATTTAATTTCTTTAGTTTAAAAAAAACTAAAAACTAAAAAAAAACAGTGGACAGCATCAGTTGGTGAAGAAGATAGTGAAGAAGAGCTCTGAAGCCGGAGCTCTGGGTCTGGCCCTGAGCCTGGGCCGAGACCCAAGTATTGTGAGCCAGTCTCAAGGCCAGTACACAGCATTGGGCCTTGGTCCAGGTCTTGGGTAGGGTGTGGCCTAGATTTTGGGACCTGGCTGCTAGGCTCTATCATCAGGATCTGGCCTTGGGCCTGGGCCCAGGCCCTGGCATTGGGATTAAGCCAGGACATGATGTCGAATTTGGTAAGTATGGGGAGGGTCATCTGGAAATTGCCTGGACCTGGGGCTTTGCTCGGGTCTTGGCCTAGGCCAAGACTACGGTGTTGCACTGGGGTGTAGGCTGCAGCCCTTTTGTCAGGCCTCAAAACTAAGCCTAGGCAAGACCCAGGTTTTGTGCCTAGGCTTAGGCCAAGGCACTGGAGTAACAGTTGAGCATAGCTCAGGACTCCTGCTTTGGGTTTCAGCCTACTCCCTAGGTGAGGCCTTGGCTTTGGGCCTAGGCCTAGGTCCAATCGGTGACCTTTTTTTTATTTTTTAAGAGGTTTTTAAAATGAAATGAGATTCCAAAGAAATTTAGTCGTAATTTAACTCATCCCGTTATAAAAATGATTTAAAATGAAATAGGAAATTTCATCTCATTTCCTATTTCATTTCTCCCAAACGGCCATGCCCTACTTTTACTGGCCTGAGGTAGGAGTTGCAAGTTTCAGAAAGTGCTCTGTTGTTGCTATTGTTTTGAGTCACGTAAACAAGATTTTTTTTTTTTTTTTTTTAATGAACCCAAGTTTGCATCTTTGTTTTAGAGACAGGCATGCAATAAGAAAAAGGTTTGGTGGTTTAAAGTCTCAATCCTTGCCCTTTCTCCATTCCTAGACTTAATGCTCAGTGTGGATTGAAACAGTTTCCAAATAATGCTGGAAATATTAAGAAATGGAGTAGACCTATTGTGCTCATTGAAAAAACATTGTAAACAGTATGTGAAATTGATTTTACTGACAAAGCAGATGAGGTGTTGTAATCCGCTGTGAACAGTGGAGTGACTTTCGGGGCCTTGCAACCACTCAGCCTTGCTGCCATACCCCAGACTCTACACCTTGGGGATCTTGCTGCCACTCTGCCTTACTTCTCTGTTACCAAGTCTTTAGCTTCAGGATCTTGCTGCTACTCGACCTTGCTGCCATCCATGCCCCTAATGTTACACTTTAGGAGTTTTTCTGCCTCTTTTCCTTGCTCAAATATGTCCCTCATGCTACATCTTGAGAGTCTTGCTACCACTTTTGCTATACCCCAGACTCTACACCTATGGGGGTTTTCTGTCACTTTTCCTTGCTGCCAGACCACCTTTGCTACATCTTGGGGGGGGGGGGGGGGGGCTTTCTGATTATCAGCTTTGTTGCCATACCGCAGACTCTGCACCTTGGCATGTTCTTGCCTCTGTGGGTGGCTGCTTTGTACCTCTCATGGCACTTTGGGGTGTTCATGACACTCTTTGTGCTGCTTTGTCCCTCTGTCAGTGCCTGGGTTGTTGTTTATTCCTGCACCTCTGCTATCTTGGTCCCCCTTCTGGTGTTTTAGAATGTTCATGCCACTCTTGATGCCACTTTCCATCCTCATGCTGCCTCTGGGGGTTCATGCCACTGTTGTTGGTGCCCTCTTTTGAAACCTTGGGGTGTTCTTGTTGCTGCTTTGTTCCTATGATGCTGCCTTGGAGATCTCCTGTCGCTGCTGGTGCCTTTTGCCCCTTTTCAGTTCCTTAGGCTGTTCATGTTATTTTTGTACCACTTTGCCTCAGTCTTGGTGCCTTTGAAATCTCATCCCTGTTCTAATGATGTCTACCGATCAGCTTCATTAGAATCAAATAGAAAATCCTAATTTTGAAGCTCAAAATGGGCTGCATTGGTTCCCCCTTTGTCTTTAATGTAAAACAAATGGAACAAATACATGAATTTTTTTTTCATTTGAAAAGAACCAAATGAATGAATGTGACCTAAGAAATGAATCAAAACAAACATTCTTCTTCTGCACATAGCTAGTATGTGCCGTGGTGTTATTAAAGTTTATGTCAGAGATGGACTTGGAATTAATACTTTGTTTCAATTATTGACCTTGCTGGAAAGACATATTTTTTTGATGAAAACAAAACAAAAAGAAATCTGACATAACATGTTGCCAGACAATGAAAAAAGAATATTTGATCTGTATATACTGCTTAGTATAACATTTCTACTCTTCCTAAAAGACTGATGCATTTTCTTTTACCACAGGTTATCTCCATTTATTATAAGGTCAAGCAATGATAAGTTTAATGTGACACTGTTTATTAAGAATAAGAAGGAGAGTGCCTATAATGCCAGAGTCATAGTACATTACTCTGCTAATGTTATTTTTGCTGGAATAGAGGTAAGTAAAAAAAAACAATCTATACTTTACTGTACTGTTTTATAAATTGTAGCCTTGGGAGGAATAAAATAAAAAAGATACAAGCATGAAAAAGATGACCTTGCGTATGGAGGAACTGCTTTTTCTAAATTTTGCTTTTGTTTATGTCCTATCATTTAAAAAAAAAAAGTATGCATTATCCTTATCTGCATAAAAAAAACCTTTAAAGACTGAAATCTTTGATTGTGATGCTAAGCTTTCATGATAAACTACTGTAAATGTTGATTAATTTTCCTCTTTCTTAGGATAGACAAAAGGACAGTTGTGAGTCTAATCATAATATTACATGCAAAGTAGGATATCCCTTCCTAAAATCTAAAGACGAGGTAAGATTAATCCTTTAAATGTAACACAATTTTACCCATATATAACCAGTGGGCAGGACGGATCCTGTAGCTGACACCCAAGGGCACATACAAAAAGAGAAATGGACCCCTTATGCACACAACTCCTCTAAAATCTCTCACTTCTCACTTGCTCCATGGATAGCATTAATCTGAGTTCTAATGCTCCAGTTTTTATACCTGGCTCTTTTTTGCAATAACCCATTCCGTCCCTTGTAAACAGCGCTGAGAATTATCACAGTCTATGCATCCAATAAACACACATGAGAAGTAGGGTAGTTCCAACTCCTTTACTGATAGCTGATTAAATGACTGAATAATATTTACAGCTTCAATTCAGCTCTCAATCAAAGTCAATAAATAACAAGACAGCAGATCGATTAATAAACATGTGACTCCATGTCTTTAAAAAAGTCTTTGGATGTATCTGGAAGCACTCTTTTAATACCTACATTTCTTCTCTTCTCAATTACTCCAATTACTTAGATTGAATATAGTTCAATCCTCCTTTAAATTCCAAAATGTATTTCCCAGCTCTTCCCACCGTAGTTGGTTAGAATTTAGTCCTACTTTTAATCCTTTTTCTCAACTCTTGTTAAATCCTTTAACACCTTATGCAGCACATGAAGGGTATTTTAAACTCCCTTGAATTCCATCTTAATTAGCAGCAGCAAAGTTCTTGTTACCTTCCTTTCTCAGCCACATTGTTTCCTTTAGCACCTTCCCTTTATGACACTGGCAGGTATCCTATTCTCCAGCTGCACTCCTCCACACTTTCCATTTGGTTTGGTTACCAAGGCCATCAGCTCCCGGAGGAACAAAAATAATCTTTTAACCCAAAAAAGGGAAAAAACAAGCTAGAAATAGGTAGAGATGTGCTTAGTTTATCACGAATTAGGCAATTTCAATGAAATTGCCTAATTCATCGTGGGTCGGGGGCCCCAAACCCCAAAACTGATTTTCCCCGAACGATGAGGAAAATTAGTTTTTCGGGTTTGTACGGGGGGGAGGCACATTTTATTTTTTTAAATAAAAAACCACCCCAAGCATTACAATTTACTGTAATACAACCCCTCCCCCCTCACCATCCTGATCCCTCTCCAAGACTTACTAAAATCCCTGGTGGTCCAGCGGGGTCCCGCGAGGGATTTCTCCCTCCGTGCCGTCGGGCTTTCCGGCCTGCCTCGCATCAAAATGGCACCGAAGGCCTTTGACCTACTATGTCACAGGGGCTACCGTGCCATTGGTCAGCCCCTGTCATATGGCCATCGGTGCCATCTTGTGCTCCTACCATGTGACAAGGGCTGTCCAATGGCACTGGTAGCCCCTGTGATATAGTAAGGGCAAAAGCTATCAGCGCCATTTTGATTACTGGCAACCGATGGCCCGAGTGCAGGAGATCACTCCCGGACCCCCGCTGGACCACCAGGGACTTTTGGCAAGCTTGTGGCACCGGCCGTCCATTGCTCCTACCATGTGACAGGGGCTGACCAATGGCACCAGTAGCCCCTGTGACATAGTAGGTCAAAGGCTATCGGTGCCATTTTGATGCAAGGCAGGCTGGAAAGTCCGACGGCACGGAGGGAGAAATCACTCGCAGGAACCTGCTGGACCACCAGGGATGTTAGTAAGTCTTGGGGAGGGATTGGGATGGTGGGGGGGGGGGGGTTGTATTTAATGTATTATAGTAAATTTTAATGCTTGGCATAGGTTTTTTTTAGCTTCGTTTTCCCGCGTCGTTTTTTGGGCCCGTTTTGTTTTTCCCAGTTTAGTTTTTGTTCATTTTTCCAAAAAACTAGCCGAGGAAAAACAAACTTTACCCCAAAGCATCCGACTCAAAAAATGACCCAGTAGAAAAAAACGAAGCTCATCTCTAGAAATAGGAAAGCAGGAATAAAACTTCCTTGCCTCAAAACAGATGATAGATGAAACTCCTCTGCATCAGATCACTGTCAGGTCTATCCTCTGAAGGAGAGATAGCGCACTGCAGATCTTCCCTACCCAAAATCCAGCCTTGAACATAGCGACGCCCAGTCCACTGCAACAAGGGGGATGGGCTCTCACTGGGAATTTTCAAAAATTGGATTAAAAGAGTCAAAGAAAGCAAAAGTTCTGGTCAAGAGGGAAAATTCCTTACTCCTTTCCCATAAACAAGGAAAATTTAAGGGGCAGGAGACAGAAGCTCCTGTCCCCTTGAAAAGCTAAACTAAAAGTGCATGAGGATAGATGGGGCTTTGGGGTGATAAACAGCTAGGAAACACTATCTACAGCTCCCACAAGGGGTAGCAAAACAAAACATCTCTTTACTGGTTTCTACCCAGATCCTTCCCATTCAAATGGAATATGCCTTTTAGTGAGGGAAACCATTGGGTCTTTAGGTATATATTCAACATTCTAGAAGAATGACTTAGTGCTGTCTGGACTGAGGAATGTAGGATGCTTGTTAAAATGGGAAGGACCAAACTATTTCCCCTTTGAAGTCACTTTTAATCTGAATATTCTTAGCTCATCCCATTTAAACTTCTTAAAGGGCTTTGTCAGCTGTAAAACAAGTAGAGGGCCACATTTTGAGACTTATAAAACCATCAGAGTTCATAAGACCTCCTAGGTTTCCCAAACTATGATAAAGTTTCATGAGTAGAAGATCAAAATTTGTTGTGGTGCCTCATAATCATGAGAACTGGGTCAGGGCAAATCAGAATTTCTTTTCTCCAGCACAGGCTGGATGAACTATAATCTCAGGAATTTATAACTGTGAGCATCATTTCTATTACCAGCCGCTATTTATCATTTCTAAAGTGCCACTAAACATATGTAGCGCTGCACAGATACACATAACAGAGAGGGAAGGAAGGCAAGGGGCATTCCAAGGAATGATTCTGCCTTTAATCCCCCACTCCACCGGTCCCAGCCCCTCCCTGCCCTAGAAATCAAAATTGTCCAATGGGCATTTGTGTTTTCCTTCCTCCAGCCCCATGATCCCTTTGCCCCCTTTCCAATCAGGCCTCTTGCTCCAGTAGTGTGTACTTCCGTGTCAGCACTGAATGTAACAGGGCTGTGTGGTCACTCCGATGATGTCAGATCATGCAGACCACATGACCACTGTCCATACTCTGCCCCACCACCACCTGCCTCAGTGCCATCCCTCAGCCCACCAGCAATCCCTCCCAGCCCTTCCTCCTGCCAGGTGCATGGACACCAGGTTACCTACCATGTACGCACACTCAGTGCAACACCATCCCTATATCTGTATTATAGATAATGTATGTTAATGATTTATTATTAAAAATAAAAATAAACATAATGGGCTTGATTTTCAAAAGCATTTAAATGCTTTAAACTGGGTTTTACCTGAGTAAATGCATATTACGTGTGTAAGTCAGCTTTTGAAAATTGTTACAATATATCATGGAATTGCAATAGGTTTTATGCGCATTACGGGGCAGATTTTAAAAAACTATGCCCGCGCGTACTTTTGTTCACGCGACTGGCACAAACAAAATTACGCCGTATTTTAATAGATATGCGCGTAGCTGCGCGTATCTTTTAAAATGTGGGGTCGGCGCACGCAAGGCTACGCAAAATCGGCAGCCTGCGCACGCTCAGCAGCGCAGCCTGCCTCCGTTCCCTCCGAGGTCGCTCCGAAATTGGAGCGGCCTCGGAGAGAACTTTCCTTCCACCTCCCCCAGCCCTTTCTAAACCCCCCCTACCTTTGTTCGAAAAGTTGTGCATGCCAGGCCAGCTGCCGGCGCGCTATATTCCAGTCCGGGGGCTGGTCCGGAGGCCGCGGCGACGCCCCCGGGTCGGAACCACGCCCACGGCTCCGCTCCCAGAACGCCCCCGATGACGCGCCAGCCGCGACACGCCCTCCCCCCCGACATGCCTCCCCAGGAAAGCCCTGGGACTTACGCGCATCCCGGGGCTTTGCGCGCACCGGCAGCCTATGCAACATAGGCTCAGCGCGCACAGGAGGGCTGGCAGGTTTTCAGGGGGTACGCGCGAATCTTACACGCGTACCCCTTTGAAAATCTGCCCCTACATGCTTTTAAAGCGGGTAAATGGCTTTTGAAAATTGCTAGGATAATATGTTACATTTATATGAGAAACTCATTTGAAAATTTGCTTGAATGTTTTGAATGATATAGAAGTGTCCAACCAGTAGTGAAGAAAAATTGAAACCTAACGGGTAGATTTTCTAAGGTGCGTGCACGCGTCCATGTGCGCGAGCTACCGGGCGCGCACACATGGATGTGCCGATTTTATAACATCCGTGTGCCGGTGCGCGCATGTTATAAAATCATTGGGCTGCGTGCCAGATTTTGTAATTTGTGCATGCAGCGCACGCAAGGGGGAGGAGGATTTAGGGATCTTCACTCGGTGGTACATCCCGGTCTTCCCCAGTTCCCTCCCAGTCCGCTCCAATTAAAGAACGGACTGGGAGGGAAACTTCCCTACCCCCTACCCCCTACCCTAACCTTCCTTTCCCTTCCCCTCTCCTCCCTACCCCCTAAATATACCCTACTTTACTTTTTTTTTTTTTTTTTTTTTGAAGTTGCTGCTCCTCCGGAGCAGTAGTAACTTGCGCATGCCTCACCGGCATAGCGGCAAATGACCACTGTACTGGCCACCTGTAGCCCCGCCCCTTCCCACCCACCAGACTGCCCTTTTATCTGGGTCATACATGTCATAAGGTAATAAAACGAATATTTTATTAGAGCAAACATGAATACATGAATAGATATACTCTAAATGAGATTGTCTGGTCATTAAAAATGCAGTTCCTGATAAAATTGTTTTATTACATGTTAATCTTGAACTCAAATTTATTACTGATTACTATAGTCAAATATATGTGTGTATGTGTATATATATATAATATTTTTAAGATTTACATGGCAACATATTATATACTGGCAGAAAAGGACCTTAATACCTGTTTGGACTGTGCATTTTCATAGAAACAAGATGGTAGATCTATCTAGTCTGCACATCTGCCCAACTAATTTAACTTTACTATTCTGATCAATCCCGCAGATTCTCTGTGTTTATTTCATACTTTATTGAATTCAGATACTGTTTTGTCCCCTCTATCTCTTCTATGCATCCACTGCCTTCTGTGTAAACAGTTTCCTAAGATTTCTCCTGAGAGTACCCCCTTTCACCATCCTCATAATCCCTTATTCTAGAGCCTCTGTTCCATTAAAAGAGGCTCACCTTCTGTGCATGGAAACCTTGGTGGTATTTAAATGTCTTTATCATATCTCCCCTGGCTCGCCTTTCCTCTAGGGCAGAGGTTCCCAAACCAGTCCTGGACGACCCCCAGCCAGTCAGGTTTTCAGAATATCCACAATGAATATGCATGAAATAAAATTTCCATGCTATAGAGACAATACATGCAAATCTATATCATGCATATTCATTGTGGATATCCTGAAAACCTGTGGGTCTTCCAGGACACGTTTAGGAACATTTGCTCTAGGTTATGCATGTAAAGATCTTTACATCTGTCCCCATATTCTTTAGAATGAAGATCACTGACCATTGTAGTAGCCATCTTCTTGATCAGCTCCAACCCTTTTTTATCCTCCATATCTGTACACAGTATTACAAATGAGTTCTCACCAGGGACCTTTATATGGGCAATATCACCTCCCTTTTTCTGCTGACTATTCCCCTCCCTGTACAGCCAAGTAATTTTCTGGCTTTTGCCATCACATTCTCCACCTGTTTGGCTGGCTACTTTAAGATCATCAGCTATGATCACTCCTGATCCCACTCTTCTTTCATGCTTAGAAGAATTTCATCCCCAGTACTGTCTCTCTAGAATGTTACAGTCTAAATGCACAACTTTATTTATTTATTTATTTAAAAATGTTTGTGTACCGCTTTTACAAACTATGTTTAATCAAAACGGTTTACATAAGAACATAAGAAAATGCCATACTGGGTCAGACCAAGGGTCCATCAAGCCCAGCATCCTGTTTCCAACAGTGGCCAATCCAGGCCATAAGAACCTGGCAAGTACCCAAAAACTATTCTATGTTACCATTGCTAATGGCAGTGGCTATTCTCTAAGTGAACTTAATAGCAGGTAATGGACTTCTCCTCCAAGAACTTATCTAATCCTTTTTTAAACACAGCTATACTAACTGCACTAACCACATTCTCTGGCAACAAATTCCAGAGTTTAATTGTGCGTTGAGTAAAAAAGAACTTTCTCCAATTAGTTTTAAATGTGCCCCATGCTAACTTCATGGAGTGCCCCCTAGTCTTTCTACTATCCGAAAGAGTAAATAACAGATTCACATCTACCCGTTCTAGACCTCTCATGATTTTAAACACCTCTATCATATCCCCCCTCAGTCGTCTCTTCTCCAAGCTGAAAAGTCCTAACCTCTTTAGTCTTTCCTCATAGGGGAGTTGTTCCATTCCCCTTATCATTTTGGTAGCCCTTCTCTGTACCTTCTCCATCGCAATTATATCTTTTTTGAGATGCGGCGACCAGAATTGTACACAGTATTCAAGGTGGAAATAAGATTTTACATTCTTATTTCTATTTCTAGAAAATTAAAAAATTAATTGCAATAAAACCAAAAATACAAAATAATTATAAAATACAAAAAATGTGTTATCGAAAAAAAAGTTACTAAATATAACATAAATAAAATATCATAAGATGCCATGTAAATGCATGTGGGAATTGAATTATTAAGTGAACTTGAGAACTGGAATTGATTATTTGGTAGTTATGGATTTAAAAGCAATTTGAAATAGGTAAGTTTTTAAGGATTTTTTGATTTGAGTCGAGTTATAATTCTTAGCTGCCAGGCCCTACACCATTCCTTGAGTTTTGCTAGATCCCTTCCCATGTTTTGCACACTTTCCTGGCTGTCTACCCTGTTGCAGATTTTGGTATCTTCGGCAAAAAGACAAACCGTTCCTTACAGTCCTTCCATAATGCCATTCACAAAAATGCTGACAAGAACTGGTCCAAGGACCAATTCCTGAGGCACCTCACTACTAACATTCCTCTCCTTGAAGTGAAATCCATTTATCACCTCCCACTCAACCAGTTTCTATCCCAGTCAGACCCTCAAGGGCACTCAGTTTATGTATGTTGCCTATGAGGAACTGTGTCAAAGGCCTTACTGAAACCCAAGTACATTATATTAAGGGCTGCCCCTTTATTTAATCTGTGGTCACCCATGCAAAGAAATTGAACAAATTTGTCTGACAAGATCTACCTCTGGTAAAACCATGCTGTGTCAGATCTTGCAGTCCATTGAATTCCAGAAAATGTGGTATCCTCTGTTTTAACAGTGATTCCATTAATTTTGTTGCCACAGAGGTCAGATTAATCAGCCTGTAGTTCTCAGCCTCCTCCTTACTTCCACTTTTTATGAATAGGAACCACATCCATCCGTCTCCAGTCCTCCGGAACTACTGACTCTAAAGAAGCATTGAAAAGGTAAACCCGCAAAGCTGCCAGAACTTCTCCAAATCACCCTTTTTATACTCGGATGTATCTTATCTCGCCCCATCACTTTATCTTGTTTGGGGGTAGTTTTCAAAAGGATTTACACACTTAAAACTGGGTTTTACACATCTAAATGCACTTTCAGTGTGTAAATGAACTTTTAAAATTGCTTCAATATTGTGTTATTTACATGTGTAACTCCCTTGAAAATTACCTCCTTTAAGTTTAGTCCGTTCCCCATGAACACACTTTTCTGAAAATTGATTGAGGTTTACCTTACTTCTAATCTTGTGTTCATTTTATGTGTTCCAGCTCCTAGCCCTTCCCTAGTGAACACTGAGCAGAAATATTTGTTAAGCAATTCTAATTTTTCTTCATATTCCTTCCCTTCACCTCAGTGCCTCACAGTGCCACTTTTGCACATCCTTCTTTCTCGAGCATAATGGAAAATGACTGTAGAAGATTCTATGTGTACTCCAGAATGTAAAATTCTTATTTCTGTATATACTGGCAATTTGATTACTTCAAATTTCAGAAGTACTGACTGATGAAGGATGCTATTTCTATTCCCTGGAAAGATCATGTACCTAAAATCACACCTGGTATGCACATAATAGTTCTGGAGATATTTGCTCACAAGATCAAAAGCAATACATATGTTTTGCTTTTACCCCCATTTTTTCTCTATTTATAATTCCCCCCCCCATGAAGAATGCCTGGGCAATACAAATCCCCTCGATTGGGAAGCTTCGTCCATGAGTAAACCCTTCAGCGCTATTCTTGTGCAGTCTAACAGCAGCAGCTACATTCCCTACCAAATCCTGAGCTTAAACTCATCACCTCTATGATATAACTGATCTCCACTGACCACGGTGGATGGGATATTTGAATCCAAGTCTCCTGCACCAGATTGCTGCAGCCAAATCATAGGGTCAGCACTGTATAACTTTCTTAGCGAAAAAGGTGACAATTTGTGGCACAATTAAAATGATGTCTGAAGTACCTAAAATGATTCATGACCTATGAATATTAATCTTCATTTCCTAGCGTGTAGCCAGATGGACTCAGAACAAGTGGGTATAGTGTGCTCGTGCTAGCAGTTGGAGACGGATCTGACGTCAGCACGGGTACATATACCCCCACAGGAAGTGAGATAATTCAGTAATTTCCGTCTCCAAAGCAGTTTGGAGAGCCTGCACGCTCGTTGAACGTGTTTTCCAAATACTACTTTCTACTTTTTACTTTTCTATATTCTTCTTACTAAACATCTACAGGAACATTGAGCCCCGCAATCCTGCGGTGATACCCTCGGGTCCCTCCCCCAGTTGAGTTTCCCGAGGTGATTTCCGCGATCCCTCGGAGGTCTAGGCCTCGGTCCGGTGGCCGAATCGCGGCAGGGATCTAGTCCCCGAGCGAGAAGGGCTTGGGCCGGGCTGAGGGGCGCCTCGGTCCCGGCATGGACCTAGAGGCAGCGGGTGCATTTCCTCAAGCGCGGCGGTGAAGGTATTTCCCCTCTCCCCCCGCAGCCGGAGACCGCCCGGGTTCCAGCCAGGAAGCGCCGAGGATCAGGTAAGGCGTACATCTCTTACTTTTGGTCTCCGAGGTACGAGGATCGGCGGCGTTGCCTATATGCGGCACGCCGCGGAGGTCGCCATTTTGTCGGCCTTGTTCAGGTATAGTGCTGAATGCATATTATTGAGCGCATATTGTATTGAGCGTATATTGCTGCCGCTTATTATTGAGCGCGTATTGTATTGAGCGTATATTGCTGCCGCATATTATTGAGCGCATATTGTATTAGGTGCATATTCTTCAGCGCGCAATGGAACACTCGAACGCCCCGGCTTCTCCTGTGGCGGCGGCTCCTGATTCCGGCGTGAAAGCTCTTGGCCTCTGCTCAGCATGCCAGCTTAGGGCCAATCACAGCGAAGAGCCAGACTCCCTTTGTGCCCAAAGTGAGGAGGCCGTGGGAGCCTCGGGCCAGGACCAGTCTCAACCGAGGTTTGTCGACAGTTCCCCAGAGGTCACCCCGGATCTAGCGGGCAGTCTCGAACAACCTGGAGTCCTGGGGGACCTGGTACCCCGACGACTAGAGACCGCCTCCATTTCCTGGGTGGATCTCTTTAAGGGGATCCATGCCTTTATACAGATGCAATCAGCTTCCCGTCCAGGCCCTGCTGCTGCTCCAGCTGATCCTGCCCCTGGACCTTCACGCCCTTATCGTGGGCACCCACTTCCGGGCAGTCCGGTTCAGGCGGACCCTGATGTCTCGGAGGACGAGTCTGAACCCCCCGAGGTGGGGGAACTTCCCTCGGGGATTGAGCCATATCGAACCATGAGGCGGTTCTTTCCCAAGGAAGATCTCTCCGACCTGGTATCTCAGTGCCTGGCGGAGTTGGCTATTACAGGCCCTAGCACTATGGTGCCATCTACACAGAACCCTCTGCTGGAAGGTCTTCGTCCTACAGCCCGCCATTTTCCCTTCTTGCAAGCAGCACAGCAGCTGATAGATTTGGAATGGGCTGCACCAGCGGCCTCATTCAAAGGGGGTCGGGCCCTGATGGGCATGTACCCCCTGGACCCAGCAATCAAGGAGATGCTGGCATGCCCTCAGGTGGATGCCTTGTTTAGCGCTGTGGTCAAGCGCACTACCATTCCAGTTGAGGGGGGGGCGGCCCTCAAGGAGCCTCATGACCGGCGACTGGACGCCATCCTGAAACAGACCTTTGAGGTGGCAGCTCTATCTTTGCAGATCGCAACCTGCTGCACAGTGGTGACACGTTCCTGTTTGTCACAGGTCAGGAACAATGCTCCGGCAGCGGACATGGAGTCCGCTCTCTCGTTCCTCACGGATGCCGCATCCGATCTAGTCCGTACAACAGCCAAGGAGGTCTCATCCTCTGTAGCTGCCAGGAGGCAGCTCTGGATACGGAATTGGTCAGCCGATGCTCCGTCAAAGACACGCCTCACCAGAATGCCCTTTAGGGGTTCTCTTCTGTTCGGCAGCAACCTTGATAAACTGGCCAGCACATGGGGCGCCTCTCCAGTACCTCGACTGCCGGAAGATAGGCTCAAAAGGAACCAGCGCGCCTTTCCGAGGCCCTCCAGAGGTAGAAGCTCCCAACACTTCATTCCCTATAGGAGTTGCTACCAGGAACCAGTCCTTTCGGACCAAGCAGCATAAGAGGGGAGCCGGCTCGGGTTCAGGGCCCGGCCGTGCCTCCCAATGAGAATGAGCCGATCCATCCGGGGGACGGAGCCATAGGGGGCAGGTTAACCCTCTTCTACCCCAGATGGGTCGAGATTACGTCGGATCAGTGGGTCCTCGCCATCATCTGAGAGGGGTATTATCTGGACTTCCATCACCTCCCTCCGGACAGGTTTGTGGAATCTCCATGTCCAATCCACAAGATGGCAGCATTGGAAGCTACCCTGGCGAGGCTCCTGTCCTTGAAAGCCATAATCCCAGTACCTGCATGGGAAATGGATTCTGGACATTATTCCATTTATTTCATGGTACCCAAGAAAGAGGGCACTTTCCAGCCCATACTGGACCTCAAGTCAGTCAACCGATACTTAAGGGTCCCGAGGTTTCACATGGAAACTCTGCGCTCAGTCAAGACCGCAGTGCAGCCAGGAGAGTTCCTCACGGCCTTAGACTTGTCAGAAGCCTACCTGCATATCCCGATCCATCAGGATCATCAGCGCTACCTACGCTTCAAGGTTCTGGGACGCCGCTTCCAATTCCGGGCTTTGCCCTTCGGGCTAGCCACGGCACCGTGGACCTTCACCAAGGTGATCGTAGTGGTAGCAGCGGCGCACAGACAGGAAGGAATCCTAGTCCATCCCTACCTAGACGATTGGCTGATCAGGGCGAAATCACAAGAGGAGAGCCATCGGGCAACCAACAGAGTGATTGCCCTTCTGGAAAGCCTGGGATGGGTAGTCAACCTAAACAAGAGTTGCCTACAGCCTTCCCAATCTCTGAAATACCTGGGAGTCCAGTTCGACACCCAGGCAGACAAAGTCAGTCTCACCGCCAAGAGAAGGTTAAAACTTCAGACGCGTCTTCGGTCCTTGATAGGAGCCAGCCGGCCCATAGCTTGGGATTATCTGCAGGTTCTCGGCCTCATGGCATCCACCCTGGAAGTGGTACCCTGGGCGAGGGCCCATATGAGACCTCTGCAACACTCCCTGCTCTCTCGCTGGAGCCCTCGCTTCCAGAATTACTCCGTGCATCTACCTCTACCAGCCAGAGTGCGGACCCAGTTACGGTGGTGGTTGCAGTCCAACCACACAAGCAGGGGGTCGAAGATATCCTCCCCCACGTGGACTCTGCTCACCACAGATGCCAGCCTGAGCGGATGGGGAGCACACTGCGAAGAACTCACCGCACAAGGACGGTGGAATAGAGAAGAGTCAGGGTGAAACATCAACTGTCTAGAGGCACGGGCAGTCCGGTTAGCCTGCCTACAATTTGCTCACAGACTGCGGAACCGGGCAGTCAGAGTGATGTCTGACAACGCCACCATGGTGGCATACATCAACCGTCAGGGCGGAACCAGAAGCCAACAGGTGTCCCTAGAGATAGCCCCTCTGATGGCTTGGGCAGAGGCGAATCTTCAGGACATCTCCGCCGTCCACATTGCCGGGAGGGACAACACCACGGCAGACTTCCTCAGCAAAGAAAGCCTAAATCCGGGGGAATGGCAGCTGTCGCCCACAGCCTTCTAGATGATTGTGGATCACTGGGGGATCCCGGACATGGACTTACTAGCGGACAGGTCCAATGCTCAATTACCCAGATACTTCAGCCGCAAGCGAGATCCATTCTCTCACGGGATCGATGCCCTGGTTCAGCCATGGCCTCCAGGGACCCTGCTATACGCCTTTCCCCTGCTGGGCACCCTCATCCACAAGATTCAGAAGCACAGGGGCCTAGTTCTTCTAGTGGCATCAGATTGGCCAAGAAGACCCTGGTACGCAGACATGAGAAGACTACTGGCAGGGGAGCCCCTTCCCCTGCCTCCTCTCAGGGACCTGCTACGTCAGGGTCCCATCCTCCATGAGCATCCGGCTCAATTCTCTCTTACGGTCTGGCCATTGAGAGGGCTAGGCTGAAGAAAAGAGGTTACTCGGAGCCGGTGATAGATACACTCCTCCGAGCTCGCAAGTTCTCCACATCCCTCAGCTACGTAAGGATCTGGAGAGTATTTGAAGCCTGGTGCGACACTCACGGCACCAATCCACATGCGACCACAATCCCTATGGTTTTGGATTTCCTGCAGGATGGGCTTCAGAAGGGTCTCTCCCTCAGCTCCATCAAGGTCCAGGTGGCTGCGCTGTCTTGCTACGGTCCCCGGAGGGATGGCAAGACTATTGCCACACACCCAGATGTTTCCCGATTCCTGAAAGGAGTCAAGCACATTCGTCCGTCACTGAAGTGGCCAGTGCCCCTGTGGAACCTCAACATAGTTTTGGATTTCCTCGCGGGATCCACCTTCAGACCCCTTCAGGGCCTTTCTCTCCGTTCTCTCACTTTGAAGATGGTGTTCCTGCTGGCAGTGTGTTCAGCACGCCGCATTTCAGAACTACAAGCGCTGTCCTGCCATGATCCCTTTCTTCGAATCACTCCAGAGGCTATCCATCTTCGCACGGTTCCATCCTTCTTGCCTAAGGTAGTCTCACAATTTCACCTCAACCAAACCATATCCTTGCCAACCACGGCGGGTTTGAAGAAATCAGAAGAAGGACGTTTGTTACGCCATCTCGACATCAGCAGATTGCTGCCCAGATATCTGGAAATGGCAGAAACAGTACGAAAGACGGACCATCTGTTCGTCCTTCACAGCGGCAAGAAACAAGGAGAAGCGGCCTCTCGGCCCACCATCGCCCGCTGGATTAAAGAAGTTATCAGAGTGGCCAATGTAGAGGCCGGGAAGTCACCACCTCTGCAAGTCAAGGCTCATTCTACCAGAGCCCAAGCAGCATCTTGGGGAGAATCTAGGATGCTGTCACCCACAGAAATATGTAAAGCAACGACATGGGCCTCCCTCCATACCTTCTCCAGGTTTTATCGTCTGGATGTCCAGGCCAGGGAGGACACAGCATTTGCGAGGGCGGTCCTACACGGTCCTCAGGCAGCCTCCCACCCAGTCCGGGAGTAAAGCTTTTGTACATCCCACTTGTTCTGAGTCCATCTGGCTACACGCTAGGAAATGTTGAGATTACTTACCTGATAATCTCGTTTTCCTTAGTGTAGACAGATGGACTCAG
This sequence comes from Rhinatrema bivittatum, assembly GCF_901001135.1. Lineage (NCBI taxonomy): Eukaryota > Metazoa > Chordata > Amphibia > Gymnophiona > Rhinatrematidae > Rhinatrema > Rhinatrema bivittatum. Next base: position 731,514,305 of record NC_042615.1, on the reverse strand, counting down.
CATCCCGCCCAGCTGCCGGTATACAGGGGTTTCACCGATTCAAGGTAAGCCTTATCGCTTCTTACATGAGTGCATCTACTCTACCAGGTGCCGACGCCTTCCGGTTGGGAATGCTGGCGGTCCCCAGCTACTATCAATCGGTCAGGGGAATCCTGTTTTCACTATTTCATTGATCGTCAGTACACATATATCCATAACAGCTTTTGCAAGGAAGATTACTGAATTATCTCACTTCCTGTGGGGGTATATGTACCCGTGCTGACGTCAGATCCGTCTCCAACTGCTAGCACGAGCACACTATACCCACTTGTTCTGAGTCCATCTGTCTACACTAAGGAAAACGAGATTATCAGGTAAGTAATCTCAACATTAATCTACAAGTGTTCAAATCTACAATTATGATGTCAAATTGAATGATCTTTTCACCTACAATAAACTAAAAAAACCATTTCTTTTTATCCAGATTTCCTTCAGCATAACATTTCAGTTTAATGCTTCTCACCTCATGGAGAATGTTACCATTCACATATATACAACAAGGTTAGTGACTGAAAATGATTCTAAATATAGTGGGGTCAATACTGAGCTGCTTGGTGGCCGCCAAAGTTAACTTTGATATAGCTGGATATATTCAATGGTGCACCCGCACCTCTTAATATCCTGATCAAGTTAGTCAGATAAGTTTATAGAGATAACTTTAGTACTTTCTCAGGCCGTCCTAAAGTTATCAGGCTAAGGGACATAAGACAAGGGCTTGAGGAGTAAAAAACTTTACAGGAGAAATACAAAAGTATAGATTTAGGGAAAAGCCAGTTAGAAAAATTGGGTTTTGGGTCTTTATCAGAAGACTGCTAGAAAGAAAGAATTCTGAATGTAAGGGGTAACTTATTATGGACATTATTATTATTGTTGTTGAAATCATTCTCTTTTCTCTGATATTTCCTGTTGTTGCATGTTTTGAAATCTGTATCTATTTAGTCTAGCTAGAGATTTCTGACTCCTAGCTAGTGTATTGAAATAACTAGTGTTAAAGTTTTAAGAAAAAAAAAGTATTAGCCTGTGGGATGTGGTGACTCACATAGATCTGCAGGCATTGATTAAGAAGTAATTTAAATAGAAGAGAGAGAATTGTCAGGTACCTCTCTAGAGACACAATTACCTGTGCTTGTGACCAGAGAAGTTTAATTTTTAATTCGCTAGCCATATTACAGACTGATTTCTTGCTGAAATTGTTCTCTTTTCTCCTATATTTCCTGCTGTTGCATGTTTTGATATCTCTATTTATTTAATCTAGCTAGTGTTTTCAGGCTCCTGGCTAGTGTGTATTGAAATATCTTTGTAATTTATAGAATAAAGGGCTGCTATCTGCAGGAACTGTTTGTTCTTCCCATTCTGTCCCACACCCACCTACCCCTGGATTCTTTCTTCCTGAATAGTTGTTCTAAGTGAATAATGATGACTAAAATAAGACTAAAGTACCAATCTAACAACTTGTATAATAGTCACTATTAGCAGAATGGCTTTTATTCAGTGTAACATTTATGGTGCTTATGTCCCAAGGCCTGCCATTTAGATAAGGTTTGTTTTCAGCTGTCTGCTATGAAAAAGCAAGTGATGCATTTGAAAGAGGAATTGTTCAGATTTCAAAAAACCTACCTATCTTGATTAGTCAGAATATGTTCCTCAGCTTCCTCAGAAGATTCAGAATGCCAAGAATAAATGGTTTACTGTGAGATCTGGTAGAACAAGACATGTAACTATAAGACACCCAGTCTCCCCAACTGGACAGCATCCTGAATACTTACCCTCACTCCCACAAATAATTCAGATATCTAAGATTTAGAATCCCAGGAATAATCTGGATCACATTTGGCTCTGGCAGAATAAGCCTTGTGAAGAAGAGAAACCCACTCAATTTCAACTGTTACCCTTACATAGTGATTTTTATACTTGGGAAAATTAGTGGCAGCAACAGAACATGAAGTGATATCTGAAAGGGAAGTAGTTTCCCAATGTACCCAGAAACCCTCCAACAGTCAGCAGAGGCCCGATATCTAAACCAAATGTACTGCATATTCAGATCATGTTCCCCTGAAGAAGAAAGTGTCTATATCTTCTGAAACTTTGCAATGTCGGGCATTACAACTATAATACGGTGGAACAAATCTTACAGCATCCCTTCTAAAAAAGTATTTTGCAAGCATCTTTACAAATGAGTGCTTTTTAAGTTATGACCAAAGGGAAGAGTAAATTGCCCACATGAGGTTTTTAATTGTGCATTTTAAAATTTAAAATGACTGATGATTAAAACTCATGCACTATAAAAGGGCAGCTCTTTCAGCCCTAACAATATTTATCATACAGTGCAATATGATGGTCATTTCTTTCTAATTTCTAAATAATTCAATTCTGTCACACATCTGTGTTCGTATCTGGTGAGATTTAGTTGTTTTTGTTGATTTTGAGAATTCTTACACTTTATGGGTTCTTTAGTTGTTTAGTATTGCTACATTTGTCTATGGTAGGAAAGAGGATGCTAAGTGAAAAATTCAGATCATTCATTATCAGGCATTTAAACTAGGAAGTGGGGGTGGCAGGAGGTGGTGAAAATAGAATGTCACCCCCAAGCAGTACAGGAAGTGGGAAGACAAAGTAACAAAATCAATCAGTTCAGAAAACGCAACTAGGAAGAAAAGCCAGAAAGCTATGACCACAAATACTCACAGTTTGAGCAATAAAATCCCAGACCTGCAGGCCCTAATGGTAGGGGCAGAATTGGACACTGTTGCTGTTACAGAGACATGGTTCACTGAGTCTCATGATTGGGATGCGGCCATCCCGGGCTAGTTAAGATAGGACAGAGAGGATAGAAAAGGAGGAGGAGTAGCTCTTTATGTCAAAAACAATATCCAAGCAACTGAATTGCAAGGGATGTGGGGTAAAAAAAAGCATTATGTATGGACTATCCTAAAAAGAGAAGATGGTGCTTCCATTTCTACAGGGGTGATTGACAGGCCTCCAACCCAAACAGATGAACTGGACAGAGACCTGATCAAGGACATCCAAAAGTTGGGAAAGAAGTGTTGCTCAATGGAGATTTTAATCTTATGAACATGGATTGGAACATTCCTTCTGCGGAATCTTCAAAACGTAGAGAGATAGTGTTATGTTTATATATGGATGTGAACCCTGGGCTGAGGTGAGAGATGTCTCTGCCCACAGGGAGGAGACCTGTGGGCCTCACCATCGGTAGGCAGAGTCTCAGTAGCGCAGGACACAGCTGTCAACAGAGCCTTTTTTGTAAAAGGAAGGAAAAGCAGAACCCGCAGAGCGGGAGGTGAAGCAAACACTGTTCTGAGCAGTAGGGTATACCCAGGTGATACCGCCGATGATGTAGATCTGGTAGTGGCCCGCGGAGCAGGGTACACCAGGAAGCTCCTTCAGGAATACCTCAGAAGTGCAGATCCGGTAGTGGCCCGCAGCCGAGGAGTCTGTACAGATGATGGTGTCTGTACAGATGGTGTCTGTACAGATGATGGTGATTGAGGTGCTGGAAGCCCGAAGGAAGCTGTAGGTGAAGCAGTAGGATCTTGTAACTCAGGATGTGCTGAGACAGCTTCCCTGAAGTGGATCAGTAGTGGCCCGTGACACGGGATACACCGCAGGGAACTCCAGGAAGCAGTAGAGTTGTAGTCCAAAGTAAAGTACTCACAAATGGAAGTCCCAGGAAAGGCTCCAAAGCAGTGGGTCAGGTAGAATCCAAGGCAGGAAGGCCCTCCGAGGAGCGGATAGCCAGGAACGCAGAAAGGCCCCAGAGGAGCAGGTACCCAGAGCGTCAAGACCCGAGAAGGGACTGGAACAAGAAGTCCAAGAGTAGAGCAGATTCAGCAACAAGGAAACTCCTTGCTAACTCATAGTAGCAGAGGGCCAGTCGGCTTAAATACAGAGGTGGGCTGATGTCATCCTGCGGGGATTCCCCCGAATTTCCCACCATGACGTGTACAAAGGAGGCCCTTCTGCGCGCGTGCACACCCTAAGAGATTCCGGATCCAAGATAGTGGTCAGCAGTGCTCACGCTGCCCCGGGGATGCCGGGGATGTCGGCCTTGGCTGGCAGATGCCGCCACTCGTCCAAGGATTGATGGTGCAGGGAAAAAAAGAGGTGAGCATGAGAGGTTGCAGCTGTCTGCGACCGACGAGCATAACAGATAGTGGATGCCCTTCAAGGTGCTCTGCTCAAACAAATAGTAATGAAACCCACGAGGGAAGGTATGATCTTCGATCTAATGCTCACTAATGGGAATAATGTCTGTTGTTCAGGTAGGGGCTCACTTGAGCAGTAGTGATCATCAGACAATATGGTTCGATATCACAAATAGGATACAGAGAAGTCATACAAAGACCCAAGTTTTAAATTTCACAAAATAGACTTTGTCAAAATGGGGATTTACCTAAAGGAAGAACTGGAAGACTGGGAGAAAACGGGTGAGGTGGTACAACAGTGTACCAAATTAAAAGGAGAAATTACAAAGACATCAAATCTATATTTATTTATTTATTTATTTTTGGTTTTTATATACCGATCTTCCTGCATTAAATACAAATCAAACCGGTTTACAAGGAACAGAAAATTGCCTGAACGGCGATACATAGAACTCAGAACATACATAGTAAATAGGGCAAATACAGTTAAAATTTAAATTTAACTGAACAGAGAAAAAATATTTAAAAAATATTTACAATGCATAGTCATAAATGTCCTAAAGCATTCAGAGAGAAAAATGTGCTTAGTTAAAATGCAGAGTCTGGAAATGCAAGGTTGAATAACCATGTTTTTAATTTTTTCTTAAAGGATATTGGGCAAGGATCTTGTCTAAGGTCCGGTGGGAGATTGTTCCATTGAGTGGGTCCTGAGGTAGAGAAGGCTCTGATCTTTAGTGATGTTTTTGCTTGAGGGACGAAGAGAGTGCCTTGATAAGCTCTTCTCATTGGTCTAGTGGGATTATTAGGGCGAACTTGGTGAGTTAAATCGATAAATATATATTAGAAAAGTAAACAAGAAGAGGAAAAATAAACTGATCTGGTTCTCTAAGGAGCTGGCTGAAAAATTTAAGGCAAAAAGAACAGCATTCAAAAAGTATAAAGGATCTCAAAAAAAGGAACACAAGAAAGAACATTTGTTAAAAATGAGGGAGATGAAGAAAGAAATCAGGAAAGCTAAATGTCAAGTGAAAGAAAGAACTGCCAAAGAGATAAAGAGAGGAGACAAAACATTTTTCTGATATATCAGAGAAAGAAGGGAGGCCCAAAGTGATAAATTGAAAGGTGACGAGGACACTATGTGGAGAGAGATGAAGAAATGGCGGAAATATTAAACAAAAACTTCATTTTGGTGTTCACTAAAAAAGACCCAGGAGAAGGACTGTTTCTGGTTCACAAGACCATAGATGGAGATGGGGTAGATGAAACTCCATTTACAGATGAGAATGTATGGGAAGAGCTAGGAAAACTGAAAGTGGACAAGGCTAAGGGGCCAGATGAGGTTCATCCCAGGATACTGAGGAAGCTTAGAGATGTGCTGGCAGGTCCACTGCATGACCTATTCAATAGATCCCTGGAAACAGGAGTGGTGCTGAGTGATTGGAGGAGAGCGATGGTGGTCCTATTTCACAAGCGTGGTAACAGAGAGGAGACTGGAACTACAGGCCAGTTAGCCTCACTTCGGTGGTGGGAAAATTAATGGAGACTCTGCTGAAGGAAAGGATAGTGAACTATCTGCAGTCAGGAGGATTGCTGGACACAAGGCAGCATGGATTCACCAGGGGAAGGTCCTGACAGACATATCTGATTGATTTTTTTGATTGGGTGACTAAAGAATTGGATCAAGGAAGAGTGTTCGATGAGATCTTGGATTTCTGCAAAGCTTTTGATATGGTTCCACATAGGAGGCTTGAGAATAAAATGAGAAGCTTGGAAGTGAGTGCCAAGGTGGTGGCATGGATTACAAACTGGTTGGATAGAAGACAGCTTATAATGGTAAATGGAACCTACTCTGAAGAGAGAACAGTGTTAAGGGGAGTGCAACAAGGATCAGTGTTGGGACCTATTCTATTCAATATCTTTTTGAACAACATTGTGGAAAGGATAGAAGGTAAAGTTTGTCTATTTGCGGATGATACTAAGATCTGAAATAGAGTGGACATGCTGGAAAGAGTAGAGAGAATGAGACATGATTTAAGGAAGCTTGAACAGTGGTCAAAGATATGGAAGCTAGGATTCAATGCCAAGAAGTGCAGAATCATGCATCTGGGCTGCTGTAATCCAAAAGATCTGACTGTGATGAGGGGTGAAGGGCTGCTGTGCACGGAACAAGAGAGGGTCCTTAGGGTGATAGTGTCCAGCAATCTGAAGACAGCAAAGCAATGTGATGAGGCAATAGCTAAAGCCAGAAGAATACTGGGCTGCAAAGAGAAAGGAATAACCAGTAAGAAAAAGGAGGTGAGGCCTCAACTGGAATACTGGAATACTGTGTTCAGTTCTGGTTACCATATCTCAAAAGGGACAGAGACAGGATGGAGGCAGTTCAGAGAAAGGTGACCAAAATGGTGGAATGTCTCCATCAAATGACTTATGAGGAGAGGTTGAAGGACCTAAATATGTATACCCTAGAGGAGAGGAAGTGCAGAGGAGATATGATACAGACCTTCAGATACCAGAAAGGTTTTAATGACAATCGACAAATGTTTTCCGTTGAAAAAAATCAGTAGAATGAGGGAATCACATAATGAAACTCCAGAAGGAAGACTAAGAACCAACGTCAGGAAATATTTCTTCATGGAGAGGGTGGTGGATGCCTGGAATGCCCTTCCAGAGGAGGTAGTGAAGTCAAAAACAGTGAAAGATTTTAAAGAGTATTTGGATAAACATTGTGGATCCCTAAAGGCTAGAGGATAGAAATGAAGAAAAGAATGCATGGGGGTAACTTGCTAGTGTGGCGGTTACTACCCTTAACCAATAACCTTCATACTATTGATGCATCTCTGATATTGTTCTCTACTTCAATGGTAGGGAGAAAAGAGAAAAGGGAAGTTAGATTCAGACAGCAGCCAACAAAGCTATTGAATTTTACAGTCTGGGAAAATCCTTAACCAATAAGCCTAGTACTTTTGATGCAACTCCAAAATTACTCAATGGCAAGAGGTAACAGGGAATTGGACTCAGATAGCAACCTTGACTGACGGTCTGGGAAACTGATAAGTATGGGGGTGACCTCTATTGTGCAGCAGATGTTACCATTAGCTTGCTGGGCAGACTGGATGGAATATTTGGTCCTTTTCTGCCATTATTTCTATGTTTCTGTGTATGTCATGTTTTTTGGTTTAGTGGAATAGGATACAGAAACGTCTTTAGTGAAACCGGTAAAAGCAGGTATTCCTTGTATGCATTTGCTGCTATAGGGACTGCTTCCAACAATCATTGTTTTAGGGGGTAATTGTAAAACATCTTGTATAACTTTGAGCCTGATTTATAAAAACATTTACATGCTTAAAAATGGGTTTGACATGTGTAAATGCACTTTACCCATGTAAGTGTGCTTTTGAAAATTGCTACAGTATATGCTGTTGAATTGTCAATAGGTTGTATCCATGTTAACATGGGTAAGTGGCTTTTGAAAAATTGCTACTATAGTATGTTACATTTACATGTGTTAACTCCTTTGAAAATTCTCCTGTATGATTGCAAATAAGTGCATAAGTTACACCAATTTTCAATGCGGAACTATGTGCATGTCAGCTTTGAAAATTCTCCCGCCAAAACGGCCCTGCACAAGTTACAACTGATATTTGGTACACACAAAATTTCCCTGAAATTTTTGCACATCCAGTCAAATTTTATAAAGTATGATGGTAACTTTCAAACCGGCACACAGGCGCATGCCAAGATACGCAGCCATTTTATAACTTGCACAGTATGGGTGTGCATGTTATAAAATAGCCTGACCGTGGGCCTGATTTTAAGTGGGCGTGCACCCATGCGCATAAATCCTGCTTCTGTCATGTATGTTGGAGAATTTTAAAAGGCACATGCGTCCAGGCCAGTTTGTCTCACCAGTTTGCCCAGTTAACAGCTAGCTCCTCCAAACCCCCCTGGTTGAATAGCTTACATTCCCTCCAGTTAAACCCTCAGATATGGTTTTTGGGGTTTTTTTTAACTTACACCTCATCACTAGTAGAAGTAAACTTATACGGCAGGTTATCTGGGTGCATGCCCAGGTGCATATTTAACGTGTAACTCTCGGCCATGCCCCAAAAATGCCCATGTTCCACCCTGAACACACCTGTTCCCTGCCTCTTTTTGAAAGGTATGCATCGGGGAGTCTTAAAATTAGGTGGGTGCTCGTGAGCTCGTCTTGTGCGTGCATCCGCTAATGGGTGCGTGAGCCAGGCTTTTAAAATCCATCTCTTTGTATGCAAATCCAAAGCCCTCTCCAAATCTACTCCCAGGAATGCCTTCTAGACTCAGTCCAGATATACACACATGGAAACATGACATATGCATTGTACCTGCTCATCAAGTGAAATTTTTCTAAAAGGCTTCTTCTCTGCATAAAACACTGTTTTATTTGCAGATGTTTCTTTGAAAATTACCTCCTATATATCTAACAAAACATCATGGGATAGATATTCAAAGCTGGCCATGTATGTAACTTAGCCAGTTAGTACAAATCCGGCTCAGTTAAGATGTATATTCAGTAGCTGAATTATATGTGCACACTTCGCCAGATAAGTCTACCTGGCTATGTTTAAACCTGCTCTATGGGGCATCTAAACTTAGATGTAAACTTATGCAGCTATTTCTGAATATCAGTAGTTAGCCATATATGTTAGCCATATATGTTATATGGCTAACTCATTCCATCCTGAGCTGCCCAATGCATGCCTACTTTTTATGTGTGGTCCTTTTAACCGTATAAGGGACTTATTTGGCTAAGTAGCAGCCACTAAACGTAAGTGCATATTCAGCGGTTGCTACTTAGCCACATAAGTCTAGCTTATCTGACTAATTAGATCTGAATGTGCTTTGAATATTAGGCCCTATATTGCTCATTCTATGTACCTCATTTGGGAAGTTTTCAACATGATTTTCACACATAAAATAGAGCTGTAGCCACAGAAATGGCCGTTTCAACAAGTGCCAGGCCGATATGCAAATAAAAGTATTCACCTACACTCTGTATGCACTTAATTTTGAGCACATTGGGGAGTGTCATTACAGAGGGGGCAGAATCAGGGTGAGGTTTGAAAAGTAAGTGCATAAATTTTGCCAGAAATATATCCCATACAAAGTAAAAGGTAACTTTGTGTAGTTTTCAAAGGATAATTTTCAAAGCTAACTTATGCAAGCAAGTTCACTTTAAAAATTAGTGTAACTTAAGATGTATAACAGCCCACAATTGTATGCAGGTTGTTATAAAATTACTCCTTTTATCTAAAAGTTATTCTGTTGTTCAGGTGGAATTGCTATTGTGCCTGTTTAACTTTCAATGCTGTTCCTGAAGCCTGCATGAATGACCTGAGGGAAAAAATGTTGAAAGTTCTGTGAGTAGGGGGCGCTCGTGAGCGGCGCACAAGATGGCTGCCTACTTCTAAGGCTCTGCGAGCCCTCGCTCTGTTTTTGCTCAAAATTCGGACGAATTGAGTTTTTTTTTTTGCCCTACGGCACAGAAAATCACACTTCTTTAACAGATGGCCTCCTCGAAATCCGGGAAGATCGAGGCTGCTTTTGCGGTAGCAGCGGGTTCGAAGCGTCAGAAACAAGACCCTCCGACACCGGACAAGGCCAAACAAGCTAGCAATATGGCGTCCGCGGAATTGGTTCTCACAGAATTAAAACAACTTAAAGAACTGATACAACTGAATGTTGAGAATACTTCGGCGATTCGCACTGACCTGCAATCTTTAACTGCACGTATGGATGGCTTTCAGTCCCGTTTGGATGATACTGAATCGCAGGTCTCGTCTCTCCTTCTTAAAACTGCGTCACTTACCTCTGTTTCTAAGGAGGTGGAACAGTTAAAATCTGCGGTGGAAGATCTTTCCAACAGGAACCGGAGGAATAATATCAGGATACTGGGAGTCCCAGAAGGAGCAGAAGGTAATGACCTGCTTACCTTTTTGGGGAAATTAATTCCCACAAGTTTACAACTTGCCTTTGAACAGCCTTTTGAGTTGGAAAGGGCACACAGGATTCCCTCGCGACCTATTAAGTTATCAAAGTATCCTAGACCTATTATTTTTAAGGTCTTGAGATATCCCCAAGTTCTTCAGATTTTTGCTGCTGCTCGCACTAAATCACCGGTTCTTTATCAAGGACAGACGATACTGTTCGTACCGGATTTAGCGAAGTCTACGGCGGCTAAGCGGAAACGTTGTTAGCTATGCGGCCCAGACTGCAGGCATTAGGGGCTAGATACGGCTTGCTTTACCCTGCTCAGATGCGAGTGACGCATAACAATCAAACCACCATATTTCATGATCCTCAGGAATTAGAAGCTTTTTTGGCCTCTCTCGATTCAGCGGCATCTATGGTGACTTGATCCTTGACTAAGGATTCTATGTGATTTGGTTCACGGGATGGTTCTCTAGGGGACTCACAATCTTTTTTAAGGAGGGGGGCCTCCTTTCATGGTCTTTCTACACGGGGATTATCCCCCTTTAAGGCCTGAGACATTTCAGTGAATTTTCTATTTATTTTTTTTTTCTCCTTCATTACAGCGGAATACTCACCTGATTTTCTGTTTTCCCTTTTTTTTTATACTATGAACCATTGATCGATCACTGTTATGGAATATTTAACTCCATAATCATTCGTCCTGACATGTTGTGAACTCCTTCTTTCAGAGCGAGGGAAGTGGGCTAAATCTTGGTCTGCCTCGAGGCTCATTTTGGTCTCTCACTGTGGTGGTGTGCATTTAACACTACCCTTTAGGCATGATCCATTTACTTTTTGTACTACAAATGTTTTATTTTCTACTTTTTTGTTCTCTTCATCTTTCAGGACTGATTCTCTCCTTAGTTTTTCTTTTTGACTCTCATACAATGCTGGTATATTACATGACCCAGAAGGACATACACTATGGTGTAACTGCGGCACATAATCATACTCTATAATGGCTTCAGTAATCAACTCTTTCAACCTGGTATCATTAAACGTCAATGGTTTTACTCATCCTATCAAGCGGAGGAAGATCCTCACTTATTTGCAAACGCTGAAAACAGACATAGCTCTATTGCAGGAGACGCACTTAAATGCATCTGAATCGCTCAAACTCCGGCAGCAATGGGTGGGACAAGTTTTTTTTAGTCCTGCTGTCAAGAAGAAAAGGGGAACCGCTATTCTTATTCATAAGAGCCTGATAGCAACCGTTTCTCATCATCTAGCGGATCCAGAAGGCAGATGGAATATGGTGCACCTTACTATTCAAAATGAATTTTTCAATATTCTCAATATATATGCGCCCAATGTGGATGATTCATGTTTTTTTCAAGCCACTTTTGCTCTCTTGCTTCAGTTGGACTCCTCCCCATGTATAGTGGGGGGAGATTTCAATCAACCAATGGACCCCACTCCTAGACAAGAAATCCGAAGCTAGATACACCGTCTCTAAATCCACTTGGACTTTACAACATCTGCTAACGACCTATGGTCTTACAGACCCTTGGCGCATGATAAACCCGACTGGTAGGGATTATACTTTTTTTTCTGCGCCTCATTTTTCTTATTCGCGCATTGATTTTTTTCTAATTGCTAAATCTCTGCTCTCACGAATTCTCAAGGCAGAGATTAATCCTATTTTGGTTTCTGATCATGCAGCTGTATCTATTACCTGTACCCTTGTACACCCTATCAGTGTTCAACGGCAGTGGCGATTTAACTCGGCTTTACTGGAAGAACCTGAATTTATGACCTTAATAGACAAAAGAATTTTGGAATATTTTCAAACTAATTCTACAGAAGATGTTACGGCAACTACACTATGGGATGCTTTTAAAGCCACCATCCGTGGTGAAATCATTGGCTACTCCATCCATCGAGCTCAGAAACAAAGAGCAACATTGATCTCTCTTCAGAGGCAAGCCGCTTCTTTGGAAATGGAACACATCAAAAGCTCTACGTCTAAGTCTTTACTAGCTTTAATAAAGGTTCACTACCAGTATAATCAACTCCTCAGCTCACAGGCACAGCTGCACATATCGCACTCTAAGGCACAATACTATGCTGGCAACAACAAATGTGGTCATCTGCTGGCTTCCTACTTAAAAAAAAGGGTGGGAAAAAAAAGGATCATTAAGATACAGTCTTCTTCTCATATTCCCTTGACCACCGATACTGACATTTTGCAAGCGTTTCGAGACTTTTACGCTACTTTATACCGATCAGAGGTTTCAGCAACTTCAGAGCAGGTTCAAGCATTTCTCTCTACAATCCAACATCCGACTTTGTCTAAGGAGCAAATGGACGCTCTTGATCTGCCTATCACTACCTCGGAAATTGAACTGGCGATTACTTCTCTTGCTCAGAAAAAGGCACCTGGTCCTGATGGATTTACGTCTGACTTTTATCGTTCTTTTCAGAAAACTCTGGTTCCCCGCCTTCACCAATATTTCTCTGCCTTTCTCCTTCCTGGCTCTTCTTCTGTTTCTTTTACCCAGGCTTGTATGGTAGTACTTCCAAAGCCAGGTCGAGATGACACCAACACTGCTAATTATCGGCCCATATCGTTACTGAACACCGATTATAAAATTTTTACAAAAATCTTGGCTACTCGCTTGTCTCGAGTGTTGGGATTCTTGATAGATCCCGATCAATCTGGATTTATTAAGAATCGTCTTATCTCTAACAATACCAGACTCTTTCTTCACATCCAACAATCAGTTTTTCATTCACTTATTCCATCTGTGGCCGTCTCTTTAGACGCTGAAAAAGCTTTTGATCGAGTCGAGTGGCCCTTTCTTTTGAACACACTACAATGGTACGGCCTTGGTCCTGTGTTTACTGCCTGGATTCAATATTTATACACTTCTCCCACGGCATTCCTCTATATCAACCAACAAATTTCTCCTTCCTTCTCTTTATACAGGGGCACGCGTCAAGGCTGCCCGCTTTCTCCCCTATTATTTAACCTGGCTTTGGAACCTCTCCTATCAGCTATTCGGCAGTCCCCTGTGATTCATGGTATTTCAGTGGGCTCTGAAATGTATAAACTTTCAGCTTATGCTGATGATGTTCTCTTATTTATGCAAGAACCAGAGAAGTCACTACCACCCTTATTTGAGCTAATATCCGCATATTCAGCTTTATCTGGATATAAAATAAATTGGAGCAAAACCGAACTGTTGCCACTTAATCATTCCGCATCAGTTATGGATCTCACCACCCTCCCTGTTCAGACCAAATCCTCTAAACTAAAGTATTTGGGCGTCTATTTCTTTATGGACCCCTTAGACACTATTACTCATAGTGAATCTAATATTATTCGTATGTTAAAGGATAACATTTTACACTGGTCTCCTCTTCATCTTACATGGTGGGGGAGATTAGACACTATTAAGATGGTCTTGGCACCTAAAATCACGTTTATCTTGAACATGATACCTATTTTTTTTTCCTCTGAGTTTTATAAACAAGTAGATAGACTACTAGTTCGCTTTTTATGGCACAACAAAACCCCACGAATTGCCCTTTCTAAGCTTAAGAATATTCGGAGTAATGGTGGAGTAAACTTCCCAGATTTCTATTCTTATCATCTAGCCTTTATATTGCAACAAGGGTATTATTATTTTGATTTTGGGCGAGTGGATTCAGTTCCTCCCAGATGGCTTAATATTGAACAGAATGTTTTAGCTCCCTTTCCTTTGTTCTGTTTTCCTGGTATCTCTCCTTCTGCTCGCATGAACGCTAACCATATTGTAAGGTCCTTGCATAGAGCCTTTACTGAATTGGACTCTAGAAGACCAGACCACTTTTTAGAATGGAGATCCTCTGAGATGGCACCTTTATGGCGTAACACGTCTCTTCAGATTGGGAGCACTGCGCCGTATTGGCCCATATGGTCTCGGTGTAATATTTGGCTGGTCTCCTCCATTTTTACAAATGGTTCCATGATACCGTATTCTCAGTTGGCAGAATGTTATGGGTTACCTGTCACTCAATATTATGCTTGGCAACAACTAAAAGTGACTATACATTCTCATAGCACACGCACTGCTCAATTTAACCAATCACCTTACCTATGGGCCTTTTATCAGTCACAGGGGGATAAGGGACATTTAGCGTCCCGTTTATATAAAATGATTAAGAACCTTAGAACGCAACATAGATTGCATATGATGCACTCCACATGGGAGTCGGATATTGGTAGTCCAATCTCATCCTCAATGTGGACATATATTTGGAATGTTTCTCTGCGTGTTTCACTTTCTTCCAGCTTGACGCAAACTTCTTTTTTTATTCTTCATAAAGCGATCTGGACTCCATGGAAATTACATAGAGCCGGCTTATTGGAATCACATGCGTGCTGGTCGTGTTCAGGTCTGAAGGCCTCGTTAACACATATGTTGTACGAATGCCCCTTAGTCCAAACTTTTTGGGGGCGGGTTTGGGAAAAAATTTCCAATATTATGAACTTTACTATCCCCTTATCGTACTCCATAATTATTCTTAAAGGAGCGCATCCGTCCCTTACCCTCTCATTGCCGCATCGCAAATTAGTAGATTTTCTACTAACTATAGCTCAGCACAATATTATGTCTAACTGGAAGAGAAGTGAATTACTATCTGAACATTTGTGGTGGAATACTGTCTGTTTATATACTCAATATGAGAAGGCTATGGCTGTGAAGTGTGGCCGTTTAGGAATCTGGTCCCAGGTATGGAAACCATTAGACGCCTATATCACTTCATTGTAATGTTTATTAGCTATTGTACTTGTGTATTGTCCTCTGGCATGATAATATCAATAGGATGATCTCTTCTCTTCTTTTCTTCTTTTTTTTTTTTTTTCTTTTTTCTCATTTCTCTCTTTATATCTCTTGTCTTTCTCTCTACTTGTTTCTTTTCAGTTTCTCTTTTTCTTTTGTTGTTCTCTTCTTTTATTTTCCTCCGTCTTGAACTTGTGTGAATTTTGTTACAATCATGACATGTGTATTATCTTACTATGGTTTGATCATGTATTGTAACTTGTACTCTTATTGTACGTACTTTGGTTGTTTTGTTATAAAACTTCAATAAACATTTGTCACCAAAAAAAAAGAAAAAAGAAAGTTCTGTGAGTAATTGGTGTGCATTGTTTGGACTGTAGAAGACTTTCTCCATTCCTCTCTTTGGTGCTTTGGCTTGGAATTTTCTGACTTGTGAAATGCAGTTCTATGTATAACTTTCAAGTTGACCAATGTTCAAAAGTGGATAGCTTTTGTAGCTTGAAGGACTTCTCTTGCAACTGTAAAATACTTTCCTGTGCTGGTGCAATTCTACAAAATGATCCTATGTTCAGAGCTGCAAAACTAACCAAGAGTCATGTGCTGTCATTTATCTAGTGATAGTGAGGAGCCATCCGAAACCTTGTCAGACAACATAAACACCACCACCATTCCAGTAAAATATGAAGCCGGACTAATATTTTTAAGGTACTTCTATTTTCTTATTGCTTTTTGCTTTCAGAATAGTTGGAAATTACATGCTAAGGTAGGACTATCCAATACTGAAGATCCTTTTCCAGTCCTGGCATAAATCACAAGGATAGGTCTAGTCCAATTCATGAAGTTTTCAGCAAACTATAAAAGTGGAATTTAAACAGTCTCTGCTGAGGAAATGAATCTTAACTTTACTCTTCTGTTCCTTCAGACCCCAACTTTCCAAAGTCTGTGGGGAAGCACCAAATGCGAGGGAAAGGGGGCTCGCAAAAATGTATGTTAGTATTTTATAAACTGTGTGGTAGAAGCTATACCACCTATTTCTGCCCCCAAAATCCAAGTGTATGTTTCACTACCCGAGTAAATTTTTAATGCAAGAAAGCAAAAACTTTCTTTACCCATTTTATAAAACTACACACGTATGTTACATGCATAATAATAGTAACAGTTTGCCTGTAATAACCCAGAAAATAAATGCAGGATCAGGTATTTTAGAAAGTACACACATATTTTGTTTATCAAAATGCTTGCATGCATACTTGGAATGACCAGTTTACTGATATCTCCACCAGTTCAGCAGTTTAACTAGACATAAGAACATAGGAAATTGCCATACTGGGTCAGACCAAGGGCCATCAAGCCTAGCAGCAACCAGAAAGAAGTGATCTGTGAAATCAAGTTGCGTTTATTTGATAAAATGGTGACAATGATAGCCCGACTCTGGCCGAGTTTCGCTCATGCAAAATGAGCTGCCTCAGGGGCTTCAGATCTAATATAGAAATGCAGGGCATATGATAGGATGATCCTTATTTGTATGCGAGAGTTTATAATTTTTTGTTGCAACCAAAGCGGCTGTGCACTTTCACACCACCGGCAATGTCGGAGGTAAAACTAAACTCTGCTGAAATGCTGAGAGCACATATGCCAAGCTCTAATGATATTATATAACCAGAGCGAGTACACAGACATATAGTAGTAATCAGCACAGTTTAATTTTACCTCCGACATTGCCGGTGGCGTGAAAGTGCACAGCCACTTTGGTTGCTACAAAAAATTATAAAATCTCGCATACAAATAAGGATCATCCTATCATATATCCTTGTATTTCTATATTAGATCTGAAGCCCCTGAGGCAGCTCATTTTGCATGAGCGAAACTCGGCCAGAGTCGGGCTATCATTGTCACCATTTTATCAAATAAACGCAACTTGATTTCACCGATCACTTCTTTCCGGTTGCTACTTTACAATTTGGATCGGCTTCCGTGTTGTTTTTTTTGGCATCAAGCACAGCCTCCTGTTTCCAACACTGCACAAACCAGGCTACCAGTACCTGGCAAGTACACAAACACTAAGTAGATCCCATGCTATTCATGCTAGTAATAGGAGTGGCAATTGTCTAAGACAACTTGATTAATAGCAGTTAATGGACTTCTTCTCCAAGAACTTATCCAAACCTTTTTTAAACCATGTTAGAATAACTGCACTAACCACATCCTCTGGCAACAAATTCCAGAACTTAATTGTACGTTAGGTGAAAAAGGCTTTCTATCACTTTACCCTGAACCCCTACCAGTTCACCCAGGCTTCCCATACAAAACTACAGATAAAAGACAAGAATGATTTCAACTGCACGAATCAATTAGCAGGTATACAAGCACACAGACAAGCTTGGTAATGTATGTGTATAAATCACTTACAAAATAGCAACCTGTGTGTATTTCCAAACCCCTCCCCTAACAGCTCCTTTTTTTCCCTGTTAACTGTCATGTGCAATACTGCAATGTGTGTACTATAAATGCATACATTTGTACGTGTACGTGCTAATTTCAGATGAGCAATCCATGTAACTCTTTCACTGCTTTAAGTTTTTGAGTGTGTGTAGGGGTTAGGGTAAAGTATGGGGTAAATTTTAAGACTTGCGTGCGCTGAGCCCACACCGAGCTGCGCTGCCTTCCCCCATTCAGTACCCCCCAACCCCAACCCCACCTTCCCCTGTTCAGTACCCCCCAACCCCACCTTCCCTTCCCCTTCCCCTACCTCCCCCGCCCTTTCTCTCCTACCTTTTTTTATTTTTCCTTTTGTTGAAAAATTTTCTTCAGCAAATGGCTGCTCTGCCGGGAGCCTCTGACCCCACCCCACCCTTGACCGTCCCGTCCCCTTCCCCGCCCCCTTCCCACCTCTTTAGTAAAACTCCGGGACTTAGCATCCTGGGGCTTTACGTGCGTCGCCGTGCCTTTATAAAATAGGCCCGGCGCGCATAAATCCTCTGGATTTACGCATGTAGGGATTTTAAAATCTGTCCCTATATGTGTATATACATATGGGTGTTATGCAGGGGTTATTATAAAAAGCAACTCGATGAGCAGATTAAATATAAAGGTGCTATAGAAATTTTATAGAAATAAAAGTTAGCAAAAGCAAAAAAAAATATATAAATTTATAAGTTGATAGCTTTTTATTGGTCTAACTTTATACATGTCTTGACTAGCTTTTTGTAGCTTTTACTCTTGAAGGGAGTATCAACTCCGGAAAATTATTCACAAAATATGTAAACTAGTACCCTAAAAAGGTATCACCTTATATATGTTTTGTTTTTCTTAATTTTTTGTAAATTTTTATTTTTGTGTATTCAAGTTCAATAACATGGCAGCCGTACTATTTTATACATAAAGTGTAAGCAGCAGTGCCTTCTAAATAATTTTAACTTCTATATAAAAACAGTGCATGTTCCTTAAAATATCTCCAGTGCACTTCCTTACTTTGCATGATTTTGAGATCAAGTCACTAAAGGACCTGCTAAAACTTGTTTACCTATAGGGGTGTGAAGGCCAATGTCCAAAAACCTCCAAAATGTTTTAGTTCTGGATTTAAGACTTTTTGCAATGATGTATATCAAGGATGACTCGTTTATAAAAGTTGTGGAATGGAATTATAAACACTGATTGAACAATGCTAGCACAGTAAAATAATTTTGGAGATTTTGTGACCAATTGGTTTATAAAGCAAACACATTCTGACCAAAATATGAATGCTTGCCTCTGAGGTCTTTTCCTCCATCTTTAAAAATCTTAAAATCTTTAAAAGTATATTTGAAAATAACTAAAGAAAGTTCTAAAATCCATTAAAGATTAAGTTTTGTTGATTAAGACCATATACTTTTGTAGGAATAGAATAAATTAGTGAGGTGGCTATGGTGGTGATTACTTTCAGTTAGACCAACAAAAGAATAATCCAAAGATGTTCTGAAGAGAGGATCTATATGATCTTGAAAGCTCATATAATGCAATATCTTTAGATTATTCATATGTTAGTCCAATAAAAGGAAATAAAACTTATAAATAAGACATTTTTCTGTAGGACCCATATGGCTACTGGAGCTCTGCATTATTATTGTCTAACATGGTATCATAAAATTAAAGTTTGGTCCAATTAAAGTATTTATCAAATTAGTATTGAATGCATAAGGGATTGCAGACAATGTCAAGATATATAACTGCATTTATAATAATCAATTTTTGGATTGTTTAACACTTTTTGGTTCTCTTTTGTCTTTCAAGTCCAGTTAAAGAATACCATGTTACAGTTGCAACAAATGATACGGTCCCCCATATTATCAATTCAACTGACAATATTGGAGCAGAAGTTAACCTTAGCTATTTGGTAAGAAACATCATTTCAAGCTGCATTATAGAAAGCTGGATACCCATATCTTTTAGATTGTGTTAAATAGGACATGGATAGCTGGGATTCTGAGAACTCATCTCCCAGTTTTGATTCTAAAGATTTACCACTCTAGTGGAGCCTCTGGCTACAGGATATATCATCTCCTTCAATACAAGGATTCAGGAGGCTTAGGAATCCTTCTGTCTAGGCCTTGGCCATAAGACCAGGAATTTAGGGTTAACCCAGTTCCAAGCTTCAGACCTTCAAAAGACAATCAGTTGTTGTCACGGGCAGTCACTACTATGCTGTCTAATGTAGCTCCTGAAAAGAAAATACACAAAGGGAGGCCACCCTGACAGGGTTGGCCTCCCATTCTCCTACCTCCTCAGTGCTAAGGGTTACTGTTATGTCAGTATTCTTCCTGAAATGAGGGGCTTCCTATCTCCAGCTTCTGTTCTGGCCTCCCTGGCCCTGTCTGCCTGAGCTGAGGTTTTTAAAGCCTGTTTCATTCACTGCAGTGGTTAGGAAAGAGTCCTGGCCCTTCCTCTCCATGTAACTCCTCCTCAGTGACCTTGTTGAGCTTCTCGGAAGGAAATTGTCTTTAAGCTAGTAAACTGCCAGCTTATCTCTGGGACTGGGTTAATATAATCTATGTCCTGCAGTCTAGCCTGTTTGGATCTGTTTTATTTCTTCTTCAGGCTTTTATGTAAGGGGTGTTTTACACATCGGGGACTTGAAACTATTTACAAATGGGACTTCCTATACTGGACCCCAGTGCATCATGAATTGTAAATTCTGATTTGACTGTAAGCTGTTCTGTTGCTTCTGTTCATTTAAATTTATTGTAATCTGCCTTGCGACCAACTTTGGTGCAAGGCTGAATATTAAACGTTCATAAATAAATAACAGCAAACTGGTCAATTTCTGACTTGAATGTCAACTTGGGTTAAGCCAGCTTGCCTTAGATTTTGGTCTGATTATCAGAGTCAGTTCCAACCCCACCCATAATGGAATCAAAATTTTCAAGTTGGCTCTGATTTGCTTAGCTTAACTGGGTTCACGTAGGAGGGGTCCTGGCCCATTTTAGTCCATGGGGTAACACCTTGGGCATTAAAGGTAACCCTAAGCCCACCTACTGGGGATATTCTGTTCCCCAACTCAACAAAACTCAGCAATGTCGGCACAAAGCACAAGTACCGGATACCCCTTTTTGTTTTTTTCCCCCTTGATTAATGATCAGTCGCTTCAGTGACTACCTTTAGCTATTTATGCTCTTCCTTGTGGCACCCTAATTAAGTGCTGGGACTTGCACTGTTCTTACACCGAGAGAGCATAATTGGATATTTGGTTCATGTAGGTTGGAGGGAGGCAGGGAAAAGAGAGGGGATTGTAAAATCTCTACAAGATATGTGCAAATTCTTGCATTTTTAAAGAAACTAATTGTTATTGAGTTGAGGGAGTGTACATTTTTTGTAATTTTTTTTTTGTTATTTCTACTCAAGACTAGAAGTTTTAAGACTTCAGAGAGATTCAGTGATGGGAAAGGAAAGTGTTTTCTTAAATTATTTCTCTTACTTTGCCTTGCATTTTCCCTTCCCCTTCCTATATAGCTATCTCCTATATTTCCATATGACTCATCAGTCACGTGATGTAGGTGATTGTGATTGTGTGATGTGATTGCCATTGTCTGTTAGCTTTCAGCCATCACATTCAGGAAAGGAAGGAAAAAGATAGCCCTATCAAGCATGAGACTTCAACTCTACTAACCTTCGCTACAGCACCCGGTGCTGCTGAGATAGTCTCTGGAGTAACCCCAGGCACATACTACTTTATAGATGGGATGAGAATGCTGTATGCCAAGGGATAAGAGGAAAGATGATCAGAAAATTCAGATTCTAGATCACAGGCTCCCATCAATTATCTGTTCATTTGTCTCCTAAATGGGAATTGGAGATCTTTTATACTTTTACTTCTATGCCTTTTTTAGTCCCTTTTAATTTCAGTATAAATGCATATTTTAGCGATTAAGTCATTGAGTTTCTTATTATTCATTTTAATTTCAGTATTAATGTATATTTTAGGGATTAAGTTATTGATTTCCTTATTTTTATTTTAGTCACTATTTATAATTGTTATTTTATGCAAAGGCGATTTTATTATTGTATTTGTTATTTTATTCACTTTTGTGATTTGTAAACCGTTGTGATGGCTCGTCTTAGTGACGGTATAGAAAACTTGATAAATAAATAAATAAACTTGTTAATCGCAAAGGATAATCTGGGGAAACTGCTGTTAACATTAAACAATCCAGTTATAACCCATCTCTTTTCATTTAAACATAGACATTTAGAAATGTGACAGCAGAAAGAGATTGCATGGCCTATGTAATCTCCCCATCCGCACAATAATTTAATTTTACAATTCCCATCACTTCCTCAGAGATCCCCTGTATTTATCCCATGCTTTCTTAAATTCAGATATCGTTTTTGTCTCCACCACCTCCACTGGGAGGCTGTGCCATGCATCAACCATCCTCTCTGTAAAGATTACTTCTTTCACCCTCATCCCATTACCTCTTGTTCTAGAACCTCCTTTCCGTTGAAAGAAGTTCAACTCCTGTGCATTTAAAGCTTACAGATATTTAAATGTTTCTATCATATCTCCCTATCTTGTCTTTCAACTAGGGTATACATGTTTAGATCTTTAAGTCTGCCCCATATGCTTAAGAACAAAGACCAATATCCAAATAATTCTACTATAATGTTTAAAAAAAAAAAAAATGTTCCTCACTTACAAATTTCGTCCTCTTGGAATTGCCTCTATGATGTTTAGTTTTTGAACAAATATGTTTACTTCTTATCTGTAAGTTATGTAATTAGAATGTATGTTCAAAACTTTAATATTTCATTTTGCAAAGTTGATTCTTACTTTGTAATAGTTTTGAAAAACTAATTAAAAAAAAAAAAAAAAAGAACAAAGACCACTGACCATTTTAGTAGAAACCTTCTGGACCAACTCCATCTGGTTTATTTATATTCTTTTGAAGCTATGGTCTCC
Organism: Rhinatrema bivittatum; assembly: GCF_901001135.1. NCBI lineage: Eukaryota > Metazoa > Chordata > Amphibia > Gymnophiona > Rhinatrematidae > Rhinatrema > Rhinatrema bivittatum. Next base: position 731,491,893 of record NC_042615.1, on the reverse strand, counting down.
AAAATTGAACACAGTATTCCAAATGAGGTCTCATTGGGAATATATACAGGGGGGCAATATCACCTCCTTTCTTCTGCTGACCATTCCCCTCCTTATGCAGCCAAGCATCTTTTTGATTTTTGCTATTGCTTTATCCACCTGCCAGACCCTAGATCATTCCTCGAGCTTCACTAGATCCCTCCTCATGTTTTTCACATCTTCTTGGCTGTCTACCCCCATTGCAGATTTTGGTATCATCAGCAAAAAGACAAACCTTTTCCAACAATCCTTCCGCAATGCCACTCATGAAAATATTGAAAAGAACTGGTCCAGGGACCCTGAGGCACACTGCTAGCAACGTCCCAGCCCTAGCCCCCTTGGAGTGAATTATATTTACCACTACCCTCTGACACCCCTTACTCAACCAATTTCTAATGTGGTCAGTGTGCTGGTTATTGGGCGGGAGAACGGAAATAAGAGTTTTGCTTGACAGAATAAATAGCTTTCTGGTAAGATCAAGCCAACTTGAGCTAGTGTTAACAGAAATCCATGGGCCAGCCTGCTAGTTCAGTGCCACTGCTGTGCACTGCTACCTGCAAGGTCCCCAATTCAATCCCTGAGTCGGGTTGTCTGCTCCCAGGGTTGCCTTGAATTGACAATGCTGTGCAGGCAGTGTTCACAGCCTTTCAGGGGGATGATGACATAGTCATTACTCAGGGGTGACACCTGGTGGCTGAATTCAGGGCCCATGATTGAAAGGTTCTGGAAGACACTCCAATGGATGTCCAACAGCCCAGAACTAATGCCGCAATGATCAGACTAGGTATGTTGGAGGTGGAGGGGGAATATAACATAGCAGAAAAGTCCCCCTGGTAGTTGCAAACAAAGGCTCGTGGAACAAGGATCCCAGCTCTGGTTCTCATTGAACTGGAGGTCCACAGGAGCAGAAGAAAATTACCAGGTAAAAAAATAATAGAACTTCACAATGATGCATTTGGTTTTGATTATATACCTAGTCTGGTTGTTACATGAAAGAAAACTGAGTCATTGTCACCTATGAAATATTCAGACTCTTTTCCATTGATATCAAATCAGGAACCACAATATTATTATTTATTCAATTTGATTAACCCCCATTTGACAAAGTATCATCAAAGCAGATTACAATAAAATGCAAAACTTACATATAATAAAAAGAATAAAATTAAAATAAAACACCCAATAACACATTCTTTGTTACTGACAACATGGCATCACAAAAAAGAAAATCAATTCATAATAATAGAATTTGAAGGAATCATTTCTGTATTTCTTACAGATTGAAAAATCCGACAAGTTTCCAATGCCAACCCTTACCTTGACGATTTTATTTCCTAACATAACTCCAAGTAACAACACCATTTTGTATCTGACAAACCTATCCTCTTCTCAGGTAAGTTTCCCATTTTATGGAAAGATTTAACTAGGATAATTTTTGAATATGTCAGAAAAGAAAACCTTAGCTGCTGGAGCATGGGACATGTTTATTAGTTCTAGAGATCAAAAATTGTTCTATGTCTTACCATAATGCAAATTACCATAAAAATTGTCTTACCATAATGCAAATTAAGCAACATATCTAGTGTTCGATGTAATCCAGTGCATTGAAAACTGGATCCTGGTTTTGTTTGATAAAAAAAAAGACTCCTTGTCACGTTTTATCTCTAAAGTGGAAATCTTGCATTTTTTCTAGCTCTTTTTATTACCAGCAGAGCAAATATCTTTACACATACTCTAAAGCAATGGTTTTCAACCCATTCCTCTGGATACATCTAGCCAGTCAGGTTTTCAGGATACCCACAATGAATATGCATGAAAGAGATTTTCATGCACTGCCTCTATTGTATACAGATCTCTCTCATGCAAATTCATTGTGGATATCCTGAAAACCTAACTGACTAAGTACGCAAAAGGACTGGATTGAGAGCTCTTGCTCTAAAGGCTGAAAGATCCTTTTAATGCTGGAGAAATAAACATCAGAAAAAGTGGCTAATCACCCAATTGCAAAGAGATCTGTAAACCAGGTGAAAGATCCAGCTAATTTTTAATTGTATAATTATTTTGCCACCTAGTCACAAATAATTGAAAAATCTTTTGTTTTCTTTTTTTGCAAAAAATATTGCAAAACATATTTATCATCTGTTGCAAATAATATAATTTAAATATAGCAAAAAATATAGTCAAAAATCCATGGCTTGAAATTAGAAGGGGGGAGTTGGTGTTGCATATGGGAATTGCTATGCACATCTATCCAATATCAATTAGATTGATTAGATGGATCATTTTTTATGTTACTATGAAATATATTTCCATTTCTCTTTCATCTGGAAACTTTAAAATCCTTTCTGGAGGCACCAGAAATAAGGATTGACCTGCTTAACTTTTCACGGGTGGTATTTGACCAGTTTTCCCTTTTAGATTGGTGAGCAAAATAATGGTCTGCATGTAGCATAAATGTAGACGTTTTCATGCTGTTATTGGTATACTTTCCTTGATTCAACCCACAAAATAGGGATATACATTAGTTTTAAATGAATGAGTAAGACTAAATCATCCCATTTTCATTTTGGTATGTTTTACCCAAAACAAATGTGTGGCCTCAATGAAAACCCCCAAACTTTTCAGGTGTTTTTCATTTCAGCAAATAGTGTGCACTAATAATAAACAGTGCCCACTATTTCCTAAGAAAATTAAAAAAAACAAAAACACAGTCTCCACTACCAAGCCGAGGCTGAGACTTTACTGGCTGGGCTGAAACTATGCCTCTCCCTCTGTCCCTATGACTCCCTTACCCCTGGTCAAGATGTGGCAGCCAGGGTCTACCTGACTGGGTTGAACCAAGCCCAGCTGGTGCCTCCCTGGGACCTCCAAACCCTTTCCCGTTCCCAGAAATCAACTGGGTCTGGGGAACTCTCTGGCCCTCACTTACCCTTTCCATGGGTATCTTGGCAGGCAAAAGGGACAGGATCAGTTTCCACTCACCACACTCTTTAACAATGGCTCCCACCCTGAGACAGGTGCCAAAGTGATGTAAAAATGGAACTGGTCTCAGGGCTGGCCAGCATCAGTTTTGGTTATGACCATATAAATAAATGACAACAGTTAACCTTGTTTTTATGTCACTCCGATGCGGGTATTGGGGCCAGGCACCATTTATGAAGAGTTTCAGTGGAACAGGAGCAAGTAGGGACTGCTCCTGATCTTTTTCCTGCCAAGAGACCCATAGAAGGGTAACTGGTGGGCCAGGGAGGTCCTTAGCTCCAGCTGATTTTTGAGGGGAGGGAGGTTGGAGAACCTGGAGTGAGTTTGGCTAGGCTGGGCTCAGCCCAGCCAGATGGGCCTGGGCCCCTGCATCTAGGTGGAGGCAGTAGTGGGAAATTGAGGGGTCAGGAAGGCCCCCAGAATGCCAAAGGACGTGGTAGAGAGGTCCTGTTCCACTCTTTATTTTTTGTTGGGGGGGGGGGGCGGTATGTTTATTTTGGTATGGCATAAAAATTGAAAAAAAGTAGAACATAAAAATGAAACAAAAAATCCCAAAACAAAAAACAAATAAAAATGTGTTCTGCGTATCCCTAACTCTTAATAACATCCAATGAATATGCCTCTTGTTTAAGATTTATATAATGTCTCCTGTACTTAGCCAGTGGAGCTCAATCTCCTGCAAAATAAGCATATTTGAACACATATAAGAGCTCTGCCTAAAAATATGGGCATCATGGCAGAAATAAAAAATTCTAAGTCACCAGCAGGCTCTAACTCCCCAGAAACAAATCCGGTTGATGTAGCAGATTGGTTTTAGCCAGGTACCACTCCTTAGGGACACAGAACCTAGGCAGCCAGATATTTGGGTGATAGCCTAAGCCTCACTAACTTTAGTAACTGTTTAGATCACAGATTCCCAAACGGTTCCTGGAGGACCCCCAACCAGTCGGCTTTTCAGGATATCCACAGTGAATATGCATGAGATAAAATGTTCTCATGCATATTCATTTGGATATCCTGAAAACTCAATTGGCTGGGGGTTCTCCAGGACAGGTTTGAGAACCACTGATTTATAGAGAGAGAGTAATTTTGTAACTGTGCAAGTTGGAGTGAAGTCTGTGGGTAACTTCTACACACAAACTGTACTCTACATTTCAAAGTGATTTATGTGCATAAGTTTATTTTGAAAATGCTCAAGTAATTGACTTTTACTGGGCACACAATAACCCATGTAAGTTATGTCCTTCAAAGAGCAGATATAATTTCGTGCAAGTTTAACATATATGTTTTTTGAAAATAAAAACGTATGCGGATAAGTACCAACTACACCCATCTGAACACCCGACCCATGCAAAATCATCTAACTTGGCTGGCAAAATCTAAGCACTAGCAGCCCTAAATCTGGCCAGCGCTAACAAACCTTCTCCCTTCCTCCTGATTTCTCTCCCACCCGAAACAGAAAGAATAATGTGGCAGAGACAACCCCTTTATCTCACCCTTCCCCCTATCTATCCCTTCTAGCCCTCCATCCCACCCTTCCTAAGCATAAATAAACCAGTAACGAGTCAGCAGCACCACCTTTAACCCCATTCCTCCTGCTCAAGCCAAAACATACCAGGCAGCGATACCAGGAGGACGCTTCTGGCAGCATACATCATTGTTCTGATACCAATGCTTTCACAGCAATGCTAGATGTCAGGAGGAAACAGGCTTCCAGCCCTCCTGGTGGCATCCAGGATGACTCTGACGTCATCTAGTGTAGATGGACCTCACCAGGAGGACTGTAAACTTGTGGCATTGCTGCCTGGTGTGTTTTTACTTGGTGGCAGGTAGATTAGAGAGGCTGTCTCCACCGGTTTCTTTATGCTTCGGGAGGGTGAGGCCAAGGATAGAGGGGTATCACTACTGGTTTGATGGTTAGAGGGGCTAATTTTTTAATGCTTTTGGAGAGTGGGCGGGATAAAGGGGCTATTGTGATTCGCTGAGGGTAAATAGCTTGTATCAGGGAAATATAAGTGGTGTTAAATAAAAATATTGCTGCCATGGTATGCTTTGGCTTGGGGCAGGTGAGAGGAAGGGATAGAGGGCCTCTTGCTGACACAGTTTCCTTTGGTTTAGGACTGGGAGAGGTGATAGAGGCAGGACACTTTTATTTAAATATGGGGACGGTGGTGTGAGGGGGATTGGGAGTGGGTATCGAGAGCCCCACAGTTTGTTTTTTCACTGAACCAATTAGTGCTGATCTTCAGCTGGTTATCTTACCCGCTCAGAGAGTTTTTGAATATTGGCCTCTGTTATCTTGCCAATGTTGTTTTATTTCTTTTTGTCGATGTATGTCTAAATAGTAATAGCTACTTTTTCTGTCCTATAACAGAATGCTAAATGTAGCGCTAATCACCTCATAGATCCACTGAAGATAAATTCTGGAAAACCGTATGTAGTGCCGGCGTTAAAAGAGCCCTTACAAGAAACTGTTTTGGTAAGCCTCACAAATCTGTGACCATCTTTTTGGCAAAATTATTTAGTAATGCCTACTATGAAGCTAAAGCAGTTTTGACACTTCCTTCAAAATGGGACTTGAAATTAAATAGTTTGTCTTTTCTTACTTGAATTCCTTATAAATATCTAAGAACATTACTAATTTTTGTTTTTAGTGTATTAATGTTTCAGTGAATGTAATTTAAGTAGGGAGCCTTATTTGAATACTGTATAACTGCATGTATTATAATTATAAAATGGAACCTGATTTTGACCCAGCAGTCTCCTTCTCTTTTGGGCATTCAACTCCATAAGAACCAGCCTCGATCAGACTCTAATGCCTTCAGACTTTATTTCCAACCTTCTTTGGGAGGGGGTGGGGTGAGAGTGGAGGATTTCAGTTTCATAAATATTCTCTTCTCCTCTAGCCCAGTCACTGTGGCAACAGTCCTTGACCATGGTCTGCAAAGCAGGGCTCATTCTGGAACTCATTACACGTGCACCCAGAGTCTGGCTACTATGCGTCACCATTGTGTGATGACTGGGGCTGCTTTATTCTATGGACTGTGAACGCTGCCATGACATGAATGTAAATTAACATACTTTAATGATGCTGTTTCAAAACTGAATATTAACAATATATATTCATCCAATCTAAAACAGGACTGTAGCATATACGATTGTGCATCCTTTTACTGTACTGTGGATCCATCTAATATGACGAGAGTGAATGTGTCACTAAGGATATGGAAACAGACCTTCATACAAGTAAGTTTAAGTATTTACTAAATGATGTTCCATTAGAGATTTTAATTATTGCATTATCCTTAATGGGCAGAACATTTATGGGCAGTCAATGATCTGAATGCAAGAATTAAGAATCCATGATAAAACCAAGGTCTGTACTCTGTCATTCACCTCCGGGAAGTAACCTGACCATAGAGAATTACAATCAAATGTTTGTCATTTAATTACATCTGTGTTAAAAGATTTTCAATTACCATGTTTATAAAAAAAATATATATTTTGTATTTAACTGATTCATATCATTTGTACTGCTATAACTGCAGCCATGGCTAATACTGATAGCCAGTAGTTTTTGTTAGCAAGCAGAAATATAAATTACCCACATACTGTTTGGCTTATGCTATAAACACACTGTCTTTCTCCCCTTTTTCTGTATTCTCCCCAACTAAAGCATGAAATTATATTATCCACCCTAATTTCCATCAAAAAATGAGAAAATGCAAATAGACTGAATAAAACCAGGCAAATAAAATGTGGAAAGTGAGACTTTTTGCATATAGGAGCACAGCTACAGAAGATCATGATATTTTGATATGTTAGTAAACATTACTACAATTTGTTTATTTCTAGGCAAATATCCAGAGCCTTAATCTTATTGTAAATGCCATACTTCAAAGTGAAAATTCACTAATAGAACTGAGCAATGAAAACCAAAAAATAGAGGTAAGTGACTCTGTAATATTTCATAGCTTTTGAAGACTTTAAGGAATTGTGCAAACATCTATGAATGATGTGGTCAGAGAAGAAACAAAAAAGATTAGGTGTATCAAGGGACTTTTATTAGAACTTGCCCGACTCTGGCCGAGTTTCGCTCACACAGGAGCTGCCTCAGGGGCTACTGAAAATAAAATAAAAATCAAAGGACACATACAGAAGATATATTCAACATAAAGGTAATGTACATACATAGAACTGAGCTGTTATGTCGTGCTTATAAAATGAAACATACTAGATAGGCCATGGTTATTTTTTTTTTCTACCATTCTATGTTTCTGTGTTTCTATGTTTCTTGAAAAGGATGCAATTGACAGAAATTATAATATACTGAATAGCAGATTTCTTTTGTAAGATTAGTCTTACTAGCTAATTTTAAAAATAATGTGCGTATCGGCACATGAGCAGAGATACGCTGCAATTTTATATTGTGCTCGCACCTACGCACGTATCATTTAAAATACCCCTTCTCTGCGTGTTCTTAAGAGGTGCCTCGAGATAATGTCCAGTGCGTATTGCCAGCAGGGCTCTGGCGGCTTTTACACGCATATGCTCACACAAGGGAAAAACCAGTTTTTGCATATCCTTCCAAGGGGAGGTGGGAGAGGGAGGGAGGGGGAGAGAGAGAGAGAGCACTGTAGGAGAGACAATATAACACTATATATATATCTACCAAAGAAAGAGGGTGGGTTTGGGGGATGGGTGCAGTGTTATATTGGTGTGCTACAAACCCTTGCACCCTGCCATAGGGGAAGGAATGAAGGATTTGAACAGATAAATGTATATCGGTTATTTACTCTCTCAGACAATAGGACTAAGGGGCACTCCATGAAGTTAACAAGTAGCTCATTTAAAACATTCTTTTTCATTCAATGAATAAGTTCTGGAATTCATTGTCAGAGGATGTGGTTATGGCAGTTAGTGTAATTGGGTTTAAAAAAGGTTTGGATAAGGTTCTTATGAGTCAAACCCACTCTGAGCTGAAAGTGCCCCTCTTACAGTGGTTAGAACATAAGAATATGCCATACTGGGTCAGACCAAGGGTCCATCAAGCCCAGCATCCTGTTTCCAATAATGGCCAATCCAGGCCATAAGAACCTGGCAAGAACCCCAAAACTAAGTCTATTCCATGTTACCATTGCTAATGGCGGTGGCTATTCTCTAGGTGAACTTAATAGCAAGCAACAGACTTCTCCTCCAAGAACTTATCCAATCCTTTTTTAAACACAGCTATAATAACTGCACCAACCACATCCTCTGGCAACAAATTCCAGAGTTTAATTGTGCGTTGAGTAAAAAAGAACTTGCTCCGATTAGTTTTAAATGTGCCTCATGCTAACTTCATGGAGTGCCCCCTAGTCTTTCTATTATCCGAAAGAGTAAATAACCTATTCACATCTACCCGTTCTAGACCTCTCATGATTTTAAACACCTCTATCATGTCCCCCCTCAGCCGTCTCTTCTCCAAGCTGAAAAGTCCTAACCTCTTTAGTCTTTCCTCATAGGGGAGCTGTTCCATTCCCCTTATCATTTTGGTAGCCCTTCTCTGTACCTTCTCCATCGCAATTATATCTTTTTTGAGATGTGGCGACCAGAATTGTACACAGTATTCAAGGTGCGGTCTCACCATGGAGCGATACAGAGGCATTATGACATTTTCCGATTTGTTCACCTTCCTAATAATTCCCAACATTTTGTTTGCTTGTTTGACTGCCGCAGCACACTGAACTGATGATTTCAATGTGTTATCCACTATGACTGTCTCTCCTACAGTGCATGTGTGCTCTCCTTCTCTCTCTCCCCTTGAGTATATATGGTAATTCAGCAGTCTTGAAGACCCCTATGAGTCTTCATCCTGTAAGTCACTCATTTGAACCTCATGCTGTGCTGAAATCCTTAAAACTTGAGATCTCCAGATTTGCTCCTCATCTAGACTAGTAGTAAAGTTATGTGGATAACACACTGACGAATGCCGCGGTCAGCTTTTCTAAAATTAGGAGTTACACGCAGAACCCTTGGCCCCGCCCAGAAATGCCCATGCCCTGCCCCCTTTTACACCCCCATGTTCTTGACGCACGCACAGGTATGTACATGCATACTTTGCGACGTCTTAAAATTGTCAGAGACAGGGTTATAGCGAAGGATACAATTTTGTCATCCCAATATAAATTGGGCCTAATATATGTTACAATCCTGCTCGCGGAGCCCATCCCGTCAGCAGGCCCTTCACTTACCCCAGGCCGCCACTGTTGTCTACATTTGTGGCCTGGTGCCGCCGCTGAGTTGCTGCTCCTTTGCGACGTAGAGCCACTGCCACCAACCTGCTTCGCGGCCCTGTGCCACCACCAGACCTCCTGGGCGGCAGGAATCCACCATCTTTGCTTTCCTCGCTGTCGCAGCCTTGCTCCGCTGCCGGGACCCTGCTGCCACCGCTGAAGTCATCCCTGAAAGGCCGGGGAAGCCGCTGATGCGGCTGATGCCATCCTGCGGCCTGGAGGCTGCGGCCTGGAGGCTGCCTGCTCCTTCCTGTGTTTGTGCGGCAGGACGCCGCTGTCCATGATCCCGCTCCTCTCTGGGCCTTCTTCTAGGCGCCGGCTGGCACCTCTTCAATCTATTTAAAGGGCCAGTGGCGGGAAAAGCCTGCGGCCCCTCTGGAAGTCCTCATCTGCTCACTTCCTGCTTCAGCCCTATAAAAGGGCTCAGTTACTGTTCTTCGAGGCCTTCGGATCAGACTTCATGGTTGTCCATGTTCTTCCTTGCCGGTCCAGGTCCTCTGTGGTCTTTACTTGTCTAGATGGCTTTGTTCTGTGTTCCTGGTCTCCTCGTCCTGATGTTCCTGGTCTCGTCCTTCGTCGCCTGTTCCATGGCCTGATGTTCCGTGGTTCCGTTCTTGAGTCCTGATGTTCCAGATGTTCGGTGTTCCTGATGCTTTCGTCTTCACCTCTGCAACCAGTTCCCAGTTTCCTGCATCCACCTTTCCTGGCATTCCACCATCGTGGCCCATGACCTGCCCATGGGAGGGGTCTGTATAGGGTGCTTCATGGTACAAGGTCTTCTTCTCGTCTGCAGCGCAAGTCTCCGGAAGACCCTTGTTTTTAAAGTTCAGAGTCTTGAATCCTGAATCCTGAGTCTTGAATCCTGTCCCGGTCTTCAGAGTTCCTTGCCTGCTTCCATCTATGCCCAAGACTCTGCTAGAACCTGCTCCACTCCAGCGTGGTCTGTGATCAGCCTCAGGCGGCTGTGTAGGGCGTGCCCCAGTGCAGGCCTCTACTGAATCTTCATCATGTTCCAGTTTCAAGTTCCACTACTTCGCCTGGAGTCTGCTACATGCTCAGCGTGGTCTGCGATGAGCCATGGGCGGCTGTGGTAACACAATGTTAGGTTCCATATTAGGAGCTACCACCCAGGAAAAAGATCTAGGCATCATAGTGGATAATACTTTAAAATCGTCGGCTCAGTGTGCTGCAGCAGTGAAAAAAGCAAACAGAATGTTAGGAATTATTAGGAAGGGAATGGTTAATAGAACGGAAAATGTCATAATGCCTCTATATCGCTCCATGGTGAGACCACACCTTGAATACTGTGTACAGTTCTGGTCACCGCATCTCAAAAAATATATAGTTGCAATGGAGAAGGTACAGAGAAGAGCAACCAAAATGATAAAGGAGATGGAACAGCTCCCCTATGAGGAAAGGCTGAAGAGGTTAGGGCTGTTTAGCTTGGAGAAGAGACGGCTGAGGGGTGATATGATAGAGGTCTTTAAGATCATGAGAGGGCTTGATGTGAATCAGTTATTTACACTTTCGAATAATAGAAGGACTAGGGGGCACTCCATGAAGTTAGCAAGTAGCACATTTAAGACTAATCGGAGAAAATTCATTTTCACTCAACGCACAATAAAGTTCTGGAATTAGTTGCCAGAGGATATGGTTAGTGCAGTTAGTGTAGCTGGGTTCAAAAAAGATTTGGATAAGTTCTTTGAGGAGAAGTCCATTAACGGCTATTAATCAAGTTTACTTAGGGAATAGCCACTGCTATTAATTGCATCAGTAGCATGCGATCTTCTTAGTGTTTGGGTAATTGCCAGGTTCTTGAAGCCTGGTTTGGCCTCTGTTGGAAACAGGATGCTGGCAATTTCTTATATTCTTATGTTCTTATGTACACTCCCCCTCAAAGCTCTCCCACCTACCCAGTGGCTGAATCATAGCCCCCTGTTTCTTTCCCAAGATTGTAGTACCATGCGATCCCGGGCATTTCCAGCATTACTCTGGTAATAATGCTGAACATGTACTCCATTATGTGTATTTAAGATCTTGCATGGTACCTGTCCACCACATATATGAGATCATCTGTTTTGGAATCATTCAACCAGAAATTTACAATCATAGTATTGTCATCAGTTATGGCTCCTAATTGCTAAATCTTATCGCCATGTTAAGATGCAGAATAAATTTTTCTCTATGGTAATTTCAAAGTTAAGGAATGATTTGCAATGGTTAATCAGACAGGCAAAAGATCTAATGCAGTTCCAGTGGAAATTGAAGACATGGTTGATGATGTCTGAGGTAGGAGCAGATAGATTTAATGTTAGTAGCTGAAGATGAGTTTGGTAAGGTGCAATGGAGGGGTGGTATTTTATATATAAGATGATTTATTTTTATTTTTGTTTTATTTCATTATTTTATTTTGATTTTAGTTTATTTTAGTATTGTGGGTTTGTTATTTCTGTTGATTATATGTATTGTTTTATGTTCTCTTATGTACATTGCTTGGGCAATTGTCTTGTAAAATATAAGAACATAAGAATTACCATACTGGGTCAGACCAAGATCCATCAAGCCCAGTATCCTGTTTCCAACAGTGGCCAGTCCAAGTCACAAATACCTGGCAAGTACCCAAACATTAAATATATCTCAAGCTACTATTGCTTATTAATTAATAGCAGTTTATGGATTTTTTTTCTCTAGGAACTTATCCAAACCTTTTTTAAACCCAGATCCACTAACTGCTGTAACCACACCCTCTGGCAATGAATTTCAGAGCTTAATTATGCGCTTAGTGAAAAAGAATGTTCTTCTATTTGTTTTAAATGAGCTATTTGCTAACTTCATGGAGTGCTCCCTAGTCCTTCTGTTATCTGAGAGAGTAAATAACTGATTTACATTAATTTTTCAAGTCCTTTCAGGATTTTGTGGACCTCTGTCATATCCCCCTTCAGTCGTCTCTTCTCCAAAATGAACAGCCCTAACTTCTTTAGCCTTTCCTCATAGGGCAACCGTTCCATGCCCTTATCATCTTGGTCACCCTTCTCTGCACTTTCTCCAGTGCAGCTATATCCTTTTTAGGATGTGGTGACCAGAATTGCACTCACTATTCAAGGTGCGGTCTCACCATGGAGCAATACAGAGGTATTATGACATATGGAAAGCGATTCATACATTTTATAAATAAGTAAGTTTTCTGTGCTGAGACATGATAAAAGATAGTTTAGTTTTCTCCATGTGGAGACTAATCTCAAGAAGTCTTGTTTCTCCAGTGGCTGTATCCATAAACCTTATCATGGTAACTATGTAAATACCTTCGGCTCCCAAATATAATCTGTTTTGAAGTGCTAAAAAGAGGAATATTAATAAATAAATAAAATACATTGTTAAAAATAAATTTCACTGTTGGATAATACTACAGCATGCTGACTACAGAGCAGCAGCGTCAATTAGAAAAGCCTACAGCTAAATGCTGGTTTTAGTAATTTTGTGTTTATTATGACTGGTTACACCCAAATCCAAAGGTTTCATAAACCTTCTACAGCTTTTAAGCAAACCCTGTATTTATTGTTTTATCGTTATATGTTTATCATTTGCAGACAATGATTAAAATTTCCAAAGAACTTCACCCAGCCCAAGTTCCATTATGGGTTATTCTGCTGAGTGTTTTTGCTGGACTTCTAATTCTCGCCCTGCTTGTTTTAGCACTCTGGAAGGTAAGGTTTATTTATGCTAAGAAACACGCAGACACATATAATTTTATTTCTATATATATAGTGCTGATAGTTTGTGCCACACTGCAGGGACAGAATAGATACTTAACATATCATACAGATACAGTATAGTAAATAAGAGTCATCTGCCCCAGAAAGCTTAACATTCTTATGTGACTTGAAATGAAGGCATATCTATTTGATTAATAAGGGGAAGATTTTAAAAGTTTGACGTGCATGTCCATGTGCGTGAGCTACCCGGCGCACGTACATGGATGCCTGATTTTATAACATGTGCACACAAGTTATAAAATCAGGGGTCGGCGAGCACAAGGAGGTGCACGATTGTGCAACTTACACACGCTGACGCCCACAGCCTTCCCCTGTTCCCTCCCAGGCCGCTCCGATTTCGGAGCGGCCTGGGAGGGAACTTCCCAACTCTCTAACCTAACCTCCCTCCCTCTAGACCTATCCTAAACCCCCCTGACCTTTATTTTACCTGTTGCGCCTGCCGGCAGCCTGCCAGCACACAATCCTCCAACACAGCAGCAAATGGCCACTGTGCCAGAGACCTCTGGCCCCGCCCCTGGCCTGCCCCCTCCCCGCCCCTTTTTCAAAGCCCTGGGACATACGCGTGTCCCAGGGCTTTATGCGCATTGCCAGGCCTTTCTAAAATAGGCCCAGCATGCTTAGGGGTAGATTTTATAAATCTACGCGCGCGTACTTTTGTTCACGCACCAGGCGCAAATAAAAATATGCTGGATTTTATAAGATACGCGCGTAGCCACGCGTATCTTATAAAATCCAGGGTCAGTGCACACAAGGGGGGTGCACATTTGTGCAACTTGTGTGCGCCGAGCCCTGTGCGCACTGCCCGTTCCTTTCGAGGCCGCTCCGAAATCGGAGCGGCCTCGGAGGGAACTTTCCTTCCGCCTCCCCCCCACCTTCCCCTCCCTTCCCCTATCTAACCCACCCCCCCAGCCCTACCTAAATCCCCCTACTAACCTTTATCAGCAAAGTTACGCCTGCCTCCAGGCAGTCATAACTTACGCGCGCCGGCTGTCTGCTGGTGCAGCAGGCCCCGACACAGGCCACTGTGTCGGGGCACTCGGCCATGCCCCCGGACCGCCCCCACACCCACGAACGTGCCCCGAAGCCGACACCACGCCCCCTGGCCCTGCCCCCGACTGCCCCTTTTTGCAAGCCCTGAGACTTATGCGCGTCCCGGGGCTCGCCCACGTCGCCAAGCCTATGCAAAGACTGGACAAAAAAGAAACATCTCTAAATGTAATCCCAAAGCTAATTGAGCAAAGTTGATGACGATACAGCATCTACACCCAACCTCCCACGAAATCCAGTCAAACTGAGACTGTCAAGAGATATCTGGGATTGCTGGCCCTCCCTGCCTGAGGAAGATAATATATTTTTGAAAGAGGACATGATGTTGTAGGCATCTTTAACACTTCAAGCACATATCTTTTAAGCAGAGACTGAAGATATCACTTCTAATCGGTCAGATCACTATAGAATTTGTACAAACAGGGATGGCTCCAATGCAGCTATAGAATCTTATATCGATTCAAGGTTAAAAGATTCAGGGCACTTCAAATAATCCAGCCCTGGCTAAAGTGTCTGCAAAATTCTTATGGCTTGTGCCCCAGGAATTGCATCACCAGACTCACAAAATCCCTTCCTCCTTCATTGTACCTAATCTACCCCAACTGGCTTCTGTGGCTCCAGTGCTGCTTCATTGGACCTTACAGTTCAGTCAGGACCCCCAGCTCCCCGAGATCTGGCACAATTCTCTCTCCTCCTGTCACTCTGCAAACAATGGCGTCATCACTGCTTGCCCATGTAGGGGAGGGGAAATACCAAATCCTTTCTCTGCCATCACAAATGGAGCTATTCATACCTCAGGAGACAATACAGCCTCTTCATTCCTCCACTCTCCTCCAATGAAGCCATCCATGAGGCATCCAGAACTGTGCCACATATGACAAAATAATTGGCCGAGGCCTCCGGACCAGCCCCCGGGACCGGAGGACGGAGCGGGGCTGCCGGCCGACGCGCGCAAAGTTACGCCTGCTTCCAGCAGGCGTAACTTTGCCGACAAAGGTAAGGGGGGTGGGTTAGGTAGGGGAAGGGAGGGGAAGGTGCGGGGAGGGCGAAGGAAAGTTCCCTCCAAGGCCGCTCCGAAATCGGAGCGGCCTTGGAGGGAACGGAGGCAGGCTGCGCAGCACGCGCAGGCTGCCGATTTTGCGCAGCCTTGCGCGCACCAACCCCAGATTTTATAATATACGCACGGCTACCCGCGTATCTTATAAAATCAGGCGTACTTTTTGTTCGCGCCTGCTGCGCAAACAAAAGTACGCGCTCGCACAACTTTTTAAAATCTGCCCCATAGAGGATAGTTATTACTTAACAAAGGTGTGTGCGTGTATATATATATGAATATATATATTTTTTTTTTTTTTTGTCAGAGTAGACTATTTTCATAACCAATGAGTTGGGAATTGACAACTTTGAGCTTGATATTGAAATGCTACTTAGCCAGATAAGTCAGACTTATCTGGCTAATTGATGGCCACTGAATATTTAGTTACATTCATCAGCCTCCACTTACCTGAATATGTCACTTATCCAGTTAAGTAGACAGATGGATAAGTTGTGGGTGGACAGTGGGTGAATCGGTGCGGTGCTACATATTTAGCTAACTTAGGGCCTGATTTACTACAACATTTATGCCATTATGTGTCTATGGGGAAAATGCTTAGTAAATGAGGCCCTAAGCTAGATAAATAGCAATATTCATACCTATCAGGTTAGATTAATCAGATAAGTTAGACCTGCCATACATCAGGTCTAACTTAGGGGGTCATTTACTAAAGTGATCGCGCAAGAAAAGGGACTCTTCACATGCGAAAAGTCCCTATTCGCATGCGATTACTAAATGTGGGCAGTGTCAAGACAGGAAGAGGAGGAGTCAGGGCAGCACCGGGGCGGACGCCGTGAAGACGGTGCTGACGGCGAAACAGTAAGCTTCCGTATCACTGCCTATTTCGCGCCGAATAACTACACCTTTCATGGTGTAGTTATTCGGCGCGACGCCGGCAGCGATCGCACCACGGAGGTGCGATCGCTGCCGGCTATCACAGGACCGCCCCCCTCCCGTTTTGCTGCCCCCTGTACCGTGGGATTCAAAGAGCCCGACGGTGTTAGTAAATTCAGGCCTTAGCCAGCTAAGTAGTGTTGTGCTGCTGAATATCCCATGTAAAGTTAGCTGGATAAGTCTTATCCGGCTGATTTACCTAAATGGATTGTTTTCACTATTGAGGCCTTTACTTTTTATAAGGAAAATTTGTTGTGGGATATCAGTTTCATAATAAATAATTTGCAATATGTGTTATAGAGGGCAAGATTTCCTTTTGTTATAATCAAGATTAATAATAAAGTGGTTTGTTATAAAGGGATAGCAATGTCTATTACACTGTGAGATAATTTTGTCACTGCTCTCATTGGTGTAAAGCTTGCAAGTAGTTTTTAGCAACAGACTTTATATCAGTTTTCAAAGGGAAAGTATATGCATACTTTCCCTTTGAAAATTATCCCACCAGAAGAACCTGCACACATCTCCACCTGCTAAAGTGTGCATGTAGTTTTTTCCAGGGAAAATTATATGCATACTATTTTTGAAAATGCAAAAGTGTGCTCATAATTCCCAACCGTACCCCTCAGCTCCATCTGCAAGAACGCCTTTTCAAACTGCTAGTAAAAGTATGTGTACCCAGGAATTATGCACATATGTTTATTTGCATATTGGGCAGGCCGTTTTGTAAAATACCTTTTCCCCAGGTAAAGCACCATTTTGCTCATGGAAATGGCTTTGAAAGTTACCCTCTGCAGTGTCTGTCATTATTCTGAAATGTACATTCTACTTCTGACATTGTGCTAGGAACAATGATGTATAGGTTATAGTATAGAAGAGTAGATATCTAAAAATGGAATCAAAACTTTAATGCTATGCTCAACCTTATAATGGCCTCATTATATTCAATTTTGCAGGCTGGATTTTTCAAAAGACCTCTAAAGAAGAAAATGGAAGAAAAGTGAAATGTGCGAGAGAAAAATGTAAGATTACAAAAGTACATTTTCTCAGGTCTTCAATCAGTATGGCACATCTAATCTGTTTATTGTATCATATTTTTCAAAACGTCTTCCAAGATGACTGTTTTATACAAACTGAATTCATAATTCTGCCAACACAGAGTCTATTTTCTAAAGTAATATCAGTAAAAGTTTGATGCATTTCAGTGAGCATCAAATCCTTATAATGTTGAAATGCTGAAGTAGTTTTACTTTGCTTGAGGAAATTATGCTGTTGTTTTTCAAATCAAATACGTGTTCAATGTGGGAACCATAAGGAATCAAGAAAAAAAGAACAAGAGCTATTGCCTTCTTTTAACATGATCCTGAATTCTCCAAAGAAGAGGAGGCAAGAACTCATTTGCCATTGAGTCTAAGAGTCAACATCTTAAAAATGAGTTACATGGAATGGAGTCTTGAAGCAACAAAGATTACTACCAGTGTATGTGTTATAGTGCAATTGACCTGGCATTTCATACAACACAAAAGGATCTGACTGCCTTGACAATCTTCAGTGACTGACCCATGCATCTAAGAGTATATGCGAATACATGGAAGGAGCAGCTACAGATTTTTTTCATAAGACTTGAAAGACAATCAATGATACTAATAATTCTGTGCACTCCTCAGAGGAGCGTTAAAGACAGGGTCATTTTCTAGACTTTTTGAGTTCTGCATGCTCAAGTACTCTGATCCCTGCAAAGGCCTACCAGAGATCTAGTTGAGGAAATTTGGCTTTTGATAGGCTCAACAAAGGATTGAAAAAGCATTTTCATGGGAATACAGAGCTTGTAGTCCATACCAAGCTTCAAATAACAGAAAACCTGGTTTAATAAAGTTATTTGCTTCTTTAAAGCATTGCACTATGTGTGCCATATTATACCACTATACACCACTGAGCCAGCATTTTAACTGTAAGCTTCTTTTTATTTCTCCACTATAGAATAAAGAATATATTTATTCTGTACATAGAATAGATGTAAACTATTATATTGATCCATGTGCTAATATTGATTTCCTGCTAAGCTTCCTATTATAAGGAAGCAATTGAACCCCACTGAAAAGTAAAGGTTACTTTTTCCATAAGCTGCGACCTGATAGACTTATGTTCAGATAATAATCAAAAAGAAAAAGTTAGGCACTATTCCCTATTGGAGCAGGCCTCTCAGTTAGTAACCATTAGAGATGTGCATTTGTTTTAAACGAAATAGACAATTTCAATGAAATTGTCTAATTCATCATGGTTCAGAAGCGCTCTGAAACGAAAGAAATTTTTCTGAAATTTTGGAAAAAATCATATTTCGTGTTGGTGCTCACTAACACGTGATTCGGGAACCATGAAAAAAAAAAAAATCACGAACCGTGGAAACCTATGGGGGACCTGAACCAAACTACAAAATGAAAAAAAACAAAACAAAAAAAAAACAATTCACATCTCTAGTAACCATAAGTATAGTGCCTCTCTACCAATCGTTTCTGGAAAATTTCAGGCCTGGAAATTAATATTGCTATTGAAAAAAAGATATCTATTTTAAAGCATTTGAAATAAAATGTTGTTAAGATATTTTCTGTAGCTGCCATAGAGATGACACTATTTTTACAATAGCAGGCTTCTTATAGTACTTTTTTCCCTCCTCTTATTTTAGAACCCTGTCTCCAGATGACATGCCCAGGTAATCTCGAATCCCTCATTGACTGAGGGATGAAGGGAACTCTTCCCCAAAGACAGAGCTTCAGAGCCCCTCTTCCATAAGAAGGATTGCTCCATAGTGTACCCAAGTCCTGCTGCCTCAAAGGCCTCCGCAGTGACCAAACCATGGAGTCTGCCGCCTTCTTATACATTAATGCCCACTACTGTAGCCAATCTAGAAGCTTCACACCAGTGCTAGCTATTCAATGTGGTTTACAGAACTATTTTTAAAATGCTCTACATCTGTGCAGGAAGATTTCCACATTATTTTTATACAACTGTTAATAGATATGTAAGAGTCCTCTTGGTAAGTTTCACTTTTAAAAACAAGGAAAACCATGGTAGCTTAACTTCTCCAATGGATGGGTTTTTCTGCTGTGGCATCTGATTATATTGCTCACCACCAATAATAAATGTAAATATATGTTAATTTAAACATATTAAGTTGTGTTTATACTTGTTTATCCATTTGTAAGAATATAATCATTCTTACCGATTGATGTGACCCTATTTTATATATTAGGATACTAATACATATGCAATTAATCACACCCTTATATTTTTTTAGATAAATTAAAAATCAATAAATTGGCAATTATTTTTATATGATTTACAGTGCATGGAAATATAAGCAGAAAAATTAAACTATATTTCAACCAGTAATTTTAAAATTGGAATAAAATAGTAAAACCAGTATTTCTTTAAAACAAATCTGACTAAACAGTAGATACATGCATCCAAAATTAGACTTTGTCATCTCTAATATGTTCAGATGAATTGTAGTATCATTACATTTAACTTTTAAATTTCAAAATCCAAGTCTGAAGCAAGTAATAAAATCATATTACAGATGACTGCATACATAACATCGCTCATCCTTTGGATTTATTCAGATTTATATCTTCTCCTACAGCTACATGAAAGGTTCAAAGAAACTATATAACAGAAATAAAGACTTATAGAATAAAGATTAGCATACACTATGGATGTCGTGCACTATGCAGGAATGGCTTTCATGCATGTTAAATTAGAACTAGAAGACATTTAGTGAGAGGATCCTTGAGGTTAAATTTATATTAATATTCTTGTCTTAGCTGCATAAAAACACAATAGACATACCCTTTGCTCCATTCCCTACACACACCCACATATATCCACGCTACAAGCATGTCTTCTCAAGGCAAATGCAAACATTTTTGAGGGTCTTTAGGAATTACTTCAGGCATTGCCATGGACAATATAGGAGGTTTTACTGGCATCTAGAAATGCCACACTCCCAAAATGCTGGCATGATTGTCAGACTCATCAGTGTCCTTGCTATGGTGATCAGTCTAAGAATCACTGCAGCTGTTTTAAAACTTCATCCTTAACAGCAGTTTCTGTGGGGCCAATTCAACAACCTGACATGTCACAGAGGCAGAGGTACTCCTTCCAGTGAGACTCCTACTCCACCCCACCCCCAGCATTAGGTGACTAGCCAGTGGGCCCTCCCTAGTCCTTTCTGTCTGACCTCCACAATATAAAAACGTTTTCACCTCCTATCAGCAGGATGGGAGGAGGAAACATGGAGGAAGGAGAAAGAATGACAGAGAGAAAGAGAATGAAATGAGAGAGGAGACACTGACGCACACTTGAACATTTCAAAAATAAAATTCACAAATATATTTACTGTCTTTGCTGGCATTGACATCATTAGTCTACCTTGAAGATAATAAATAATCACCACCTCAAAAACTTCTATGAGCTAATCAGTTGTTTTGGTTTGAGTACAGAACTCTTTATGGGGCTGATGTAATAAGATTCACAGTAAAACAGGCGCTAGTTATGAGCACGGATTTTGATCACCACACGCGGCTGAAGCTGCTCCTTCCGCGGGATGTAAAAAAATGAATTATGCAAATGATTTGTACGCAGAAATCCACGCATGTGTGGAAAAATGCGCATACCTAAGCGTGGTAAGGGCCTATGTAATAAGCGGCCATATCTGTGCTCAAAACCCACACTGATAATCCACACACAAGAGATCGAGCGAATGGGTCTCCCTATTAATTGAAAGTATGACCCTGGAAAGTATTTTTAATATTTCAAATAGCTGTGCTGCAAGAAACTTAGCAAATATTTTCATGAGTGGCCAGAAAGGCACCTAACCAAGCTGGCCACTTGGACACCGAGATAGGCGCTCAGTTAGGTGGTTTTCAGGACGCTTGGATGCTGACATAGGCCCCCTGAGTTGGCACTGACACGTAACTCGTGCCCTGACCATGACGGTAAAAAAACGCATTAAAAAGCCCTAACTAGCATTAGCGCAGCTCCTATGATTAGCTAATCACCTCCTTTGCATGCCGTTAGCATGCATCCCCCAGGAAAAACCACGGGTCTGTAAGCGCATTCGTACGTGCTTTTTTCCTGTGCACAAAACCCTTATTACATTCCTGAGTTGGAATTTGTGCAGGAAAACACACATACAAATGTGTGTACATCCACACACAAACCCACGGCAGCTTCAGCGCACCTTATTACATCGGCCTCTGTGTGAGCTTGGAGGCATTGACAGACTATGGGCCAGATTTTTAAAAGGTTACGCGCGCCGGGCCAATTTTCAAAAGGCCCAGCAATGCACATAAAGCCCCAGGACGCGTGTAAGTTACTAAAGGGGCGGGGAGTGGGCGGGGTCAGAGGCTCCAGGCACAGCGGCCATTTGCCGCTGTGCTTGGGATCGTGCGCCTCTGGGCAGGTGCAAAAGATAAATTTAAAATTTGGGGGGGTTAGAGTAGGGGAAGGGGTGAGAAGGTCAGGTTAGGGGGGAAGGCAGCGCGGCTCAGTGCACGTAAGGTGCATAATTGTGCACCCCCTTGCAAGCGCCGACCCCTGATTTTATAAAATGTTATAAAATCGGGCATACATGTGCGCGTGCCGGGTAGCACGCGCACATGTTGCCTGCGCGCATTTCTTTTAAAATCTACCCCTATGTGTTACAGCCATTTTGGTACCTACCTACATTACAGAGTGGTTATAGAAGGGGGAAATGATCAGGTGCTGGTGCCCTTCTGAAACAAGATGGTCAGATTTCTCTTTTCCTGGCGTGTAGCCAGATGGACTCAGTACAAATGGGATAGTATCCGCGTGCTAGCAGTTGGAGACGAATCTGACGTCAGCACGGGGGCGTGTATATATCCCCACAGGAAGCGTAGCTATTCAGTAATTTCCGTCTCCAAAGCAGTTTGGAGTGCCTGCACGCTAGTTGAGCGTGCTTTCCAAGACTACTTTAATTTTTCTCTTTTCTTCTCATTCTAGATGCCAGGGCGGTGTTACATGGGCCTCAGGCAGCCTCCCGCCCAGGTGGGGAGTAAAGCTTTTGTACATCCCATTTGTACTGAGTCCATCTGGCTACACGCCAGGAAATGTTGGGATTACTACCTGATAATCCCCTTTTCCTTAGTGTAGACAGATGGACTCAGCATCCCGCCCAGCTGCCTGCGTACATGGGTATCACCGATTCCAGGTAAGCCATGTCATCTGTTTCCATGAGAGCGTACACTCTACCAGGTGTCCACGCCTTTCGGTTGGGAATGCTGGCGGTCTCCAGCTACTATCAATCGGTCAGGGGAATCCTGTTTCACTTTTTAACTGTTCGTCAGTACACTATAACAGCTTTTGCAAGGAAGATTACTGAATAGCTACGCTTCCTGTGGGGATATATACGCCCCCGTGCTGACGTCAGATCCATCTCCAACTGCTAGCACGCGGATACTATCCCATTTGTACTGAGTCCATCTGTCTACACTAAGGAAAAGGGGATTATCAGGTAGTAATCCCAACATTGGGTTGCCCCATTCCCTGACTTCTTCTGTCCCCAACCACATTCTTTTACATTGTTCTTTGAAGACCCTTACTGACACAGAAGGCAAATGGTTTTAAACAATTTTTGGAACTCAGATCTCCATTCACCTCCACTTCTAGTGTGTATTAGTTGTTCCACTTCTTTGCTCTGCACTGACCAAAAAACCCCATGTACCAGTCTTTCTTGTATACCCTTTGAAAGTATGTAGGAGAAGGCAAGAAGGAAAGAGTACTAAGCCTAATCTTATTATGATCATGCTATTTAGCTTCCCCTCAGTAAGCAACATGCACATGCTATTTACCTAATGCATTCTAGGGTTTCCAATGCATGATAAGCATGATCGCAATATCTGGGACATTATTTAGTGCAAGGATACAAAATCATATTGCATTAGTAGTTAAATGGCATTTTAAAACCTATGTGAATAATTTTTTTGCAAAGCAATGCTGAAAATTGTTTAGGAAAGAACTAAAAATAGGCCCCGTAATGCAAAGTAAGGAAATATTTATATGTAAAACTTACTGAAAAATATCTAACTCTGGGCCTGATTCACTAAGGCATTTCTCCCATTCTGTATCTATGGGAAAATGCCTTGATGAATCAGGGCCCAGATTTTGGCATTCTAATACCTGAAACAGAGATAAATATATTGGAATTTGCCATCTGCCCCAAATATTGTACACTATTAGGATTAACATATAAATTATAATTAAAAAAAAAAAAAGAACTTGCAGCAAAGAAAACTCATTAAGCACATTTACTTTAGGACATCCAGTAATACAAGTAAATCACATATTTCATTTTGGAGTTAATTTGACAAAAATATTCTAATGCTGCCCACAAATAGAATGAGATGTGCTTATGATTCTGGTATGTGTTAAAGATGAAGGATGCAGTTATCTTCCATGCAAGGCTTGTCTCAAATCTTTGAGTTATTATTACACATTGAAATAGTAATTTCATTGCAGTCAATCTAGACCTCAAGAAGTTACCATTAATTTCCTCATTCAGGACAGAATTGAGGTTTAAGGATCCTTGACAAACATGAAGATTTGCATGATCCACAGAGTAACGTTAATAAGTTTAATTACACGTTCCATAAACTAGTAACTAAGATATATTGCTAATTAAGAAAACAAGGAATCATGCAGAAGTAAACAAAAATTAAAATAAACATATTCACAAATGCTTTTTATTCAAACTATACCTTATATGGAATCACAGAACATATATGTTTAATTGTTAGTTATTCAAAAATAGAAAAGGTGTGTAATGAATACCTTTAGGTCTAGTCTCAAAAAGTGCAACTCAAGTCATCTTCAAAATTTGTAATGAAAGAAAATCAAATAAATAGGCAATTCTAATATCAGTGAGTACCCTAAAATGGTCCATGTTTTGCCCTAAGGCATTGTCAGGAGGGTCAGCAACATGAGAAATGTAATAATATAATAGGATAACTTTAAAAACTATAGTGTCAATTTTAAGACCCGCGCGTGCACGCGGTTCGCAGTGCACACACATGCACGTGCCAATTTTATAACATGCGTGCACCATTATAAAATCCAATGGCCAGAAGCACAAGCGCGCCATATTTTGAAATCCATGCGGGCATGTGCAGGTGGCCCGCAATTCGCTCGCACCGGAGACGGAATTTTAAAACCTACATGCGACAACGAGATCAGCTGGTCCCCAGTTCGCTTCCAGTCCACTCCAATTAAGAAGTGGTCTGAGAGGGAACTTTCCTACCCCTAACTCTATCCTTCCTCCCTCTTCCCCTCTCCTCCTCGCCCCCTAAACCTACTCTAACTATCCTCAAATATTTTATTTTCCTACTTACTTCTCCGGAGGAGCCGAAGTAATCTGCGCACGAGGGCCAACTGCCAGTTCATGCTTCCCCAGGATAGTGGCTAATGGCCCTGTCCTGGCCTATGCCCCACCTCTCCTTGCCCAGACCATGCCCCCTGGGCTGCCCCTTTTCCTTCGGCCAGCACTTCTGTGTGTACTGGGGTTTACGCGCATGGCCGGGCCATTTGTAAAATGCATGCGGCACACAAAGCCCGGCCGCGCACATAAACCCCGAAATGTACGCACGATGCCCTTTTAAAATCCGGGCGTATAAATGTAACTCAGGGGCCCTCTTAACTGTAAGTAATAGTGCTAACATAACATCCTGTTCCAGGTCAATCACTAGAAGCTCTCACCAAATAATTGCTTTTCTCTGTACAAAAATATGTGACATAAGGTATTCCCAAAAAAAGTAACACATTTACATTACTCACAGACTACTACATTTCCACTATGTCATAGTAAACATAATATTTTGCACTTATATAATACTGTACATGGGGAGGGTAATGTTCAAGCAGGCCGCATAGCTTAATATTGATGAGTACTTTTTACCCACAGTCTTTAACCAGAATTTTCAAAGCAGGTTTGTGGGCATGAAACCCCGGCATATACGCACAAAATGGCATGTGCCCAAGTGTAGGTGTCACTTTGAGCATTGTATTTGTAGATGTGCTTTCAAAAATTGAAAGCAAATCTTGATCCCACCCAAACGCTCTCTACCAGAAACGCCTGTTTAATATGCACGTAAAAGAACATGCACATTCTTGTTCCTCGCAATCTTTTATGCTCATATCTTTCAGGGCTATTTTCAAAGAGACACTTGCCTGCATAAGACCAGATTCTAAGCATGTAATTGCCTTTGAAAATTAGCCCCTTAAAGAGCAGCTGACACAGTTTATAGTAGGGATGTGAATCGTGTCCTCGATCGTCTTAACGATCGATTTCGGCTGGGAGGGGGAGGGAATCGTATTGTTGCCGTTTGGGGGGGTAAAATATCGTGAAAAAATCGTTAAAAAATCGTTAAAAATCGAAAAAATCGAAAAAACCGGCACATTAAAACCCCCTAAAACCCACCCCCGACCCTTTAAATTAAATCCCCCACCCTCCCGAACCCCCCCCCCCAAATAACTTAAATAACCTGCGGGTCCAGCGGCGGTCCGGAACGGCAGCGGTCCGGAACAGGCTCCTGCTCCTCAATCTTGTCGTCTTCAGCCGGCGCCATTTTCCAAAATGGCGCCGAAAAATGGCGGCGGCCATAGACGAAAAAGATTGGACGGCAGGAGGTCCTTCCGGACCCCCGCTGGACTTTTGGCAAGTCTCGTGGGGGTCAGGAGGCCCCCCACAAGCTGGCCAAAAGTTCCTGGAGGTCCAGCGGGGGTCAGGGAGCGATTTCCCGCCGCGAATCATTTTCGTACGGAAAATGGCGCCGGCAGGAGATCGACTGCAGGAGGTCGTTCAGCGAGGCGCCGGAACCCTCGCTGAACGACCTCCTGCAGTCGATCTCCTGCCGGCACCATTTTCCGTACGAAAACGATTCGCGGCGGGAAATCGCTCCCTGACCCCCGCTGGACCTCCAGGAACTTTTGGCCAGCTTGTGGGGGGCCTCCTGACCCCCACGAGACTTGCCAAAAGTCCAGCGGGGGTCCGGAAGGACCTCCTGCCATCCAATCTTTTTCGTCTATGGCCGCCTCCATTTTTCGGCGCCATTTTGGAAAATGGCGCCGGCTGAAGACGACAAGATTGAGGAGCAGGAGCCCGTTCCGGACCGCTGCCGTTCCGGACCGCCGCTGGACCCGCAGGTTATTTAAGTTATTTGGGGGGGGGTTCGGGAGGGTGGGGGATTTAATTTAAAGGGTCGGGGGTGGGTTTTAGGGGGTTTTAGTGTGCCGGCTCACGATTCTAACGATTTATAACGATAAATCGTTAGAATCTGTATTGTATTGTGTTCCATAACGGTTTAAGACGATATTAAAATTATCGGACGATAATTTTAATCGTCCTAAAACGATTCACATCCCTAGTTTATAGCACTTAAAAGCCATGCTTGCAATCATCATAAGGATGGATAGCCCAGCGGCACATTTTTTGGCACCTAACCTGCATGGTAGTATACCAAAGGGAGGAAGACTAATGTCAATGTCACTAAATTATAACTGAGTAATTTGAAGTGCAAAGGCATACATTAACTTCCTGAGGTTCATGAATAGTGTGGGGGTTTGGACTCGCATTTCAAGACATATGTAACCACTAAACTATAAGAACATCAGACTTGCCATACTGGGTCAGGCCACAGGTGCATCAAGCCCAGTATCCTGTTTCCAACAGTAGCCAATCCAGTTCACAAGTACCTGGCAAGATGCCAAGGGTAAAGAGAATCCATGCTGTTTATCCCAGACATAAGTAGTGGAGTTCCCCAAGTCCACCTAAAAATTGTTTATGGACTTTTGCTCCAGGAACTTGTCCAAACTTTTTTTTAAATGCAGCTACACTAATAGCTTTCACCACATCCTCTGGCAATAAATTCCAGAACTTAAGTATGAGTTGAATAAAAAAAAAAAAAAAAATTTGCTCCCTTCTTAGTTTTAAATATTAGGGATGTGAATCGTGTCCTCGATCGTCTTAACGATCGATTTCGGCTGGGAGGGGGAGGGAATCGTATTGTTGCCGTTTGGGGGGGTAAAATATCGTGAAAAATCGTGAAAAATCAAAAAATCGAAAAATCGCAAAACCGGCACATTAAAACCCCCTAAAACCCACCCCCGACCCTTTAAATTAAATCCCCCACCCTCCCGAACCCCCCCCCAAATGACTTAAATAACCTGCGGGTCCAGCGGCGGTCCGGAACGGCAGCAGTCCGGAACGGGCTCCTGCTCCTGAATCTTGTTGTCTTCAGCCGGCGCCATTTTCCGTACGAAAACGATTCGCGGCGGGAAATCGCTCCCTGACCCCCGCTGGACCTCCAGGAACTTTTGGCCAGCTTGTGGGGGGCCTCCTGACCCCCACGAGACTTGCCAGAAGTCCAGCGGGGGTCCGGAAGGACCTCCTGCCGTCCAATCGTGTTCGTCTATGGCCGCCGCCATTTTTCGGCGCCATTTTGGAAAATGGCGCCGGCTGAAGACAACAAGATTCAGGAGCAGGAGCCCGTTCCGGACCGCTGCTGTTCCGGACCGCCGCTGGACCCGCAGGTTATTTAAGTCATTTGGGGGGGGTTCGGGAGGGTGGGGGATTTAATTTAAAGGGTCGGGGGTGGGTTTTAGGGGGTTTTAGTGTGCCGGCTCACGATTCTAACGATTTATAACGATAAATCGTTAGAATCTCTATTGTATTGTGTTCCATAACGGTTTAAGACGATATTAAAATTATCGGACGATAATTTTAATCGTCCTAAAACGATTCACATCCCTATTAAATATATCACCTGGTAACTTCATTGTGTGTCCCTTGGTCTTTGTACCTTTTGAAAGAGTAAACAACCAATTAACATTTATTCGTTCCACTCCTCTCATTTTATAGATCTCTTTCATATCTCCCCTCAGCCATCTCTTCTCCAAGCTGAAGAGTTTGAATCTCTTTAGCCTTTCCTCAGAGGGGAATCGTTCCATTCCCTTCATCATTTTGGTCGCCCTTCTCTGTACCTTTTCTAATTCAGCTATATCTTTTTTGAGATGTGGTGATTTGAAATGCATAACAATATTCAAGATGAGGTCGCACCATGGAGCGACACAGAGGCATTATGATATTCTCTTCTCCATTCCTTTCCTAATTATTCCTAGCACTTTATTTGCTTTCTTGGCTGCTGTGGCACACTGAACAGAAGATTTCAATGCGTTATCAACAATGGCGCCTAGATTCTTTTCCTGAATGGTGATTCCTAATGTGGAACCTATGCTTCCTTTATTTCATTACTAAGTAGACTAGTTTGAAGCCAAGAACTGCAAGATTCACAGCCATGAGCTGACTATCATCTCGAAACTATCCATATCAGGGCTGAAAACAAAGACCTCCAATTCCAAAATCAGTCCTAATAGCACTCGAGTAGGTAGAGTATGGTATCTTATTCTAATTCATGCAGTAGAATTTACCGCAAGTACTGATCATAATAAAAAATGTGTATTGTTGATTAGAAAAATAGAAACCCAGCTCTGCCTGCTTAGGTTAAGTAGGAATCATGTGTTTAAAACATCTCAAATAATCAAGATAGCTATCTGCAATAATGTAACATAATCCTGTAAATGGGTAATCATTAGTCTATAACCACATGGGAGAGTAATAAAATCTGCTATACTATAAATGAAAAATCTGCAGAGGGAAACCATTCATTATCCATCAATTATATGCTATGCTTGTGTTTAAATTACTGTGTGAGGTTAATGTAATATAATTAAAAGCTTGACATCTTGATGCTTGGAATGTAAAAATGTTCTTAGTCATAAATGGTTGTACTAAATATTTGACCACTGACTTTGGTTTGTTAAAACCATTATAGTGTACAAAATGAGCAATTTTAATTTCCATTATTATCCTAGTTGTAAAATGTTTTACTGCATAGCCATGAAACCCTTTGAAAATATGTGTTCATAAGTTGCTCCCATTTTGTGCCAGATGTACATATTAGTGCCATATTTAGTTTGCAAGCAAAACGTATGTAAAAAGTTACAAGACAGTTTGCTTATGCATGATTTTGAAATAGTGTATCTTTTGCCTATGGGCTTTCTGGCAATTTCAGGAAGGGCAAAAATATTTGCAGAAAAAATTGTTACAAGCTAGAGGTTTAACAAAAGAAACAGATATATTTTATGCGAGGTTATCCCTTCCAGTTATTGAGGAAATAATAATAATAATTTTTATAGTTGCTACGAGGTGAATTTAATGTTGCCTCTGGCAAAAGATTTGCTATTTCAAAATCATGCTAGCAAACTGCCTTGCACGCTTCATGCACTTTTTTGCTGCAGATTTAAATCTGGCCCTTAATTTCTTACATATTGCCAGTTTTTCCCAGTTCGCCCAGTTAAGGAATAGGTCTTCCAAACCCCTTGGTTTCATAGCCTTCCTTCCCCCCGTTAGCTCTGACCCGTAAAACCCCACTGATCTGCCTAGATATTTTTAGTTTATCACTTACACCTCATCCATAGCAGAAGTAAAGTTATGCAGCAGAGGACCCCGTGCGTAAGTATTTGTGCACAAATTTCAAGTTAAAATCCCAGAACGCCCGTCTCCCGCCCTGTTTTCAGAAGTTCCGAGATGTGCGCGCAGTGACATTTACATGCATATCCACGCAACTTTTAAAATCCACTTGGCACTCGCCAACCTAACATATTCCCGCATGTACTGATTGATGCGCGTCGGGTTTTAAAATTCACCTTTAAGACAGAGCTCCTTCACATAGAGAGGGTAATTTTCAGCAGCCCACATATGTCTAAAGTCTGCATGTACAAATTATATGCAGATTTTAGCCCATATTTTCAAAGTGGACTTATGCACCTAAGTCTGCTTTGATAATTAGCAAGTGTGCATGGGACCCAGCATGGCATATGTGCACACATTTGCACCTTTTTGTTTACAGGAGAAAATGTGTGTGAATAGATTTACACACATACTTTCAATAATTGAAACTATGCATGTAAATGGTTTTCCCACTCTTCTTCTAGTATGCGTATGCACAAAATTGCTTCTATGCAAATTTTTAAGGACCCAAACCCGTTTCCCTTCCTTGGGCAGTTTTCAAAAGCCCATTTATACTAAGGGGCAGATTTTCAAAGGCTACGCGCGTAACCTGAGAAAATCTGCCCTTGCGCGCGCCGAGCCTATTTTGCATAGGCTCGGCGGCACACGCAAGTCCCAGGACGCATGTACGTTCCAGGGCTCGCAAAAAGGGGCGGTTAAGGGCATGGTTGGGGCATGGCGACGGTCCGGGGGCGGGGTCGAGTGCTCCGGCACAGCGGCCTATGCCAGGGCATGGCGCACCAGCAACTGGCCAGCACGCGCAAGTTACGCCTGCCTCGGGCAGGCGTAACTTTTGCTGCGAAGGTAGGGGGGGATTTAGTTAGGGATGGGGGGTGGATTAGATAGGGGAAGGGAGGGGAAGGTTGGGGGGGGCCGGAAAAAAAATTCCTTCCAAAGCCGCTTCGGAAAGCCAACGGGGTTCCCTTCTGGCTCGGCATGTGCAAGGTGTACATGAGTACAGCCCATTGTGCGCGTTGACCCCAGATTTTATAACATGCGTGCAGCAGCACGCGCATGTTATAAAATCGGGCGTAGATTTGTTCACACCGGGTTGCGCAAACAAATCTACGCCCATGTATAAGATTTAAAATCTGGCCCTAAGAACCTAAGACTCACTATACTGGGCTAGACCAATGTTCCACCAAGCCCAGTATCCTGTTTCCAACAGTGGCCAAACCAGGATTCCAAAGGGTAGATAGATTCCATGCTGCTTATGCACAGGTATAAGCAGTGGCGTTCCCCAAGGTTTCCTAGTTAATAGCAGTTTATGGACTTTTCCTTCAGGATCTTGTCCAAACCTTTTTAAACCCAGCTGCACATCCTCTGGCAGTGGATTCCAGAACTTAATTAAGTGTTGTCTGAAAAAAGATTTTCTCTGTTTTAAATTTGCTACTTATTTAGTAAATCGCTTTAGAACAGATATGCCATGTACCATCCTGGTTATATAAAAATGTCACAGACCATATATATCCACATATTCAGTCACTTATATGGCTGAAGAAATTTTCAGAATAGAAAGCAAACGTGTTTCCCAGGCTCTGAAAAACAAAACTAATTATGCCAATATTCAAAACCACAGTTTTTGTCTTAGATAAATTCTCAGAGTAACTGAAAACTTTTCTGTGCAGCTGGTTTAAAAAGTAGAAATCAATATTAAAAGGTTGGTCCAGCCAACTTGCAGGGTTTGTCCTGCTCACTGCTCTGCTCTCAGGCTAAATTTTGTCCAGGTAACTCATGAAGACAGAGATTCTTCACATATGGAGGGTAATTTTCAGCAGCCCTCCTACAGCTAACGTTTGTGTATACAAAATACACACATACTTTAAGCCGTATTTTGAACGTGGACTTATGAGTATAAGACCAAATTTTACATGCATAAATCCTCTGGAAAATCAGGCATTAATGTTCAGATGAAAATAATATAATTCCTGCATTCATGCAACCACTATTTTATAAAAGTCGAAAGTACGCACATACTTTGTCTTAGTGGCATTCTGGGGCAGTGCCTAAAGCAACGCTTGGCTCTTGAAGCAACTATAGTGTGGCCACGCCCACGGATATGTAATCACTGGTCCAAACCCCTTATTTTTATATGTATTTTTTAAATTATGCATTTAAAATGATGATGTAGCCTCATAAATGATGGTCTTTTAATGATCATTTTTGAGAGCATGAAAGATTGATTTATATATTTCTTTGTGTTATAGATACACAGGATAGAATTCTGAGCCAGTTTTGTCTGTGCATAAGCCTTCATATGCACATATGTGATGGGGTAGAGAAACAAATTTTATATTATGCATATATACTGTATGAAACAAGTTACAAAATACTGTTGTAGATCTTCATTCAGCCATATACATGTGTAATGTATATGGCTGATGCAAATGGAATTTGGAGATTGGAGTTCAGATAGTTGCAAGTAAATACAGTCCAGCTTCCATAGCTTTTCAACAAAAGTTTAAAAAATACATTCTGGGGTTCTTTCATTTCCTTTGAAATATTCCCCATGCAGGATATCCATCATTGTTTGAAAGTTATGACAAATAGCATGAACGGCAGTTTTTACTTTCCACTGGATTGTATACCACCAACGTTTTGCCTTCTCAGAAGGGAACCACAGAAGTTGGATGTTCTCACTGTGCTGTTTAAACCATGTGACCAAATCACACACAAACAAAGACCTTAACGTGGGTAAAGATAAAAAGTCTTTAAATTCCTATATCAGGATCAGAATGGGAAGACAGGATGCAGATTTCCACTTCTTGCCTTCATTTTTCTAAGTGAGAACATTCCTCAGGTCTTTCCTGTCATCAAGAATATTATGCCTTGGACCACTACAATATTTCTTTATGTGTTCTTGTCTGTCCTGAAGCTCTTGTAATCCCAGCATAACTTCCATAATTGAGGAACTGATCCAGACAAATTAATTCAAAATGAAAAGATGGCAAAGTTTGTAATCATACTTGTGAGTTTTAAGCATTGAGGTTACAAAGAGAGATACTTACTCTAAAAAGCTTTTTGTTGAATTGATTTGTTTTCCTGCTTAGCAGATATTAGAGTAAGCACTTAGAATAATTAAAGAATATTATTCCAAAACAGTTCAAGGATTCAAATGTTAAAATCCATTTTAGCATCCTTTTAGTGATGTCATCTGCTAAGTGAAAGCAGCATAAACTCCTTTATCAACACTTACAAAACATTTTAGACCCAAAGAGCAGTTTATTTTTCTAACTATCTGTAATTTAAAGATAATGAAAATGTCATATACAATATTCTTTAGGGTTCCACAATTTTAGGCACAGAATGGGAGAAACGCCTTACTGATAGCCCTTTATTTGGATGTACAAACGATAGTTTTGTTCAATGATGTTTTCTGTAATCTTCACAATTGTCACAATGTGCACAGTATTTATTCCATTCTTGCAGTCTGTTTTTTATGTTTTACTAATAGGATCATTGGCCAGCAGAGTTTGGGTCTATGTTTTTTTTGTTGTCTTCAGATAATTACATAGATAGAGGCACCATGTTTTGTCTAGATGAGCATTTTCTATACTTCATGTAAAGGGATTCATTAGAGTTGAATTTTACTGAGCACTGATTGTTTGCAATGCACTGATGTACTGTTTATTACTATGTAGCAGTAATCTTTTTATGGCATTTCTCATGCAATTTGCTATTAAAAGTATATATTATATGTGATAATTTTTCTTGGCTATCTAATGCAAATATTAGTTTGGTACCCTAGACTTGGTTGCCAAACCACAAGTTACAAAAAAGTACAAGAAACTATGCACAGAAGCCCTTACAACCTGATAAAATGGGAGATGTGAAGGGTAATTTTCAAAATAATCTAGCCACCTAACTACAGGCAAAGATGAGTTTGAAAATATAGTTCAACAGTTTGAAATTATAGTGCTTTCCAGTGGCTAAGTATAGTCTCCTAGTTTACCTAGATTTTTGGGCCTAAATTCATGACTGTACACTTCTTTGCATTAAATCTTGATCCAAATGACCGCTCCTCAGGTTTTCTTAGATCACTCCAAATGTTTTAAATTCTTTTTCAAGTATCCATCTCTCAGTCTTATAATCCCATCTCTACACATCTTCTTGTAACTAATTGTCACAGAGGAGCAGTGCAGGTCAAGTAGAGGGCACCTTCAAATAGGCTGATGAAGAAACCCCCAGGTAGAATCTGTCAGAATTTAGCATATTGTGTCTTTTAAGTGCTATGAAGGGTCTCAGTCCTGGGGTTGTGTTGGTGGAGGCAGGACACCACAGGCATTGCTGACAATCCAGTCAATGGAAGGTCAAACTTCTATCAAACAGGGTTCTGGGACATATGTCCTTTGGAAGTGCAATGCAGGCAAAGTTTAGACTGCTGAGAACAGCACAGTAGAGCACCTAAAATTGAGTTTAGATCCAGGATGGCTTAGGTTCAGGTCTCACTTTTACTGCAGGTTGCTCCTGCAATCAGGTTTCCAGCCTCAAACTACATAGTTCAGTTTGTTCTCCTACCTAGAAAGCTTCCAGGCAATGCTGCAAATTTTCATCTCTCCTGTCTCTCATTCTGTATCCAGCAATGTGCAAGAAACTGCTGAGGTTTCAAATGTTTGACCAATGAGAATTTTGCCTCCTCCCGCCAGATCCAGCCCAGACTCTGACAGCAAATTCTGAGATTCAGCTTTTTCAAAGGACCTCTCATTGATCTCAACTGTGAGGGAGAAGGGTTGCTATTCCAGTCTTGCCTCTGCTCCAGAAACCTTGTCAGCTTCTGATCACACAAGACCATTTGTTTGATTTAATTAGTTTTATATTTATAGCCTGCATTTTGTGACTGGTTAGCCACTTCAGATTAAAACTACATTCAGGTAATCTGGGTTTCCCCTGTCCCCAAAGAGCTTACAACCTAAAGTGTTATTTCCTAGAGATGTGAATCGTGTCCTCGATCGTCTTAACGATCGATTTCGGCTGGGAGGGGGAGGGAATCATATTGTTGCCGTTTGGGTTTTAAAAATATCGTGAAAAATCGTTAAAATCGTGAGCCAACCCCCTAAAACCTACCCCGACCCTTTAAATTAAATCCCCCACCCTCCCGAACCCCCCCCCAATGCTTTAAATTACCTGGGGATCCAGCGGTGGTCCAGAACGGCGGCGGTCCGGAACGGCCCCCTCAATTGAATCCTTTTGTCTTCAGCCGGCGC
Source organism: Rhinatrema bivittatum (assembly GCF_901001135.1). Lineage (NCBI taxonomy): Eukaryota > Metazoa > Chordata > Amphibia > Gymnophiona > Rhinatrematidae > Rhinatrema > Rhinatrema bivittatum. The sequence continues at coordinate 731,456,968 of NC_042615.1, read as the reverse complement.
CATTTTGCAAAATGGCCGCCGCAAAATGGCGGCGGCCATAGACAAAAATGATTCGACGCAGGAGGTCGTTCCGGACCCCCGATGGACTTTTGGCAAGTCTTGTGGGGGTCAGGAGGCCCCCCCAAGCTGGCCAAAAGTTTCTGGGAGTCCAGCGGGGTTCAGGAAGCGATTTCTTGCCGCGAATCGTTTTCCGTACGGAAAATGGCGCCGGCAGGAGATCGACTGCAGGAGGTCATTCAGCGGCGGTCCGGAACCCCCGCTGAACGACCTCCTGCAGTCGATCTCCTGCCGGCGCCATTTTCCGTTCGGAAAACGATTTGCGGCAAGAAATCGCTTCCTGAACCCCGCAGGACTCCCAGAAACTTTTGGCCAGCTTGGGGGGGCCTCCTGACCCTCACAAGACTTGCCAAAAGTCCAGCGGGGGTCCGGAACGACCTCCTGCGTCGAATTGTTTTTGTATATGGCCGCCGCCATTTTGCGGCGGCCATTTTGCAAAATGGCGCCGGCTGAAGACAAAAGGATTCAATTGAGGGGGCCGTTCCGGACCGCCACCGTTCTGGACCACCGCTGGATCCCCAGGTAATTTAAAGCATTTGGGGGGGGGGGTTCGGGAGGGTGGGGGATTTAATTTAAAGGGTTGGGGGTGGGTTTTAGGGGGTTTTAGTGTGCCGGTTTTCCTGCCCTCCCCCTTCCCCCGATTTACGATTTTTTAACGATAAATCGGGGGAATTGGTATTGTATCGTGGCCCTAACGATTTTTGACGATTTAAAATATATCGGACGATATTTTAAATCGTCAAAAAACGATTCACATCCCTATTATTTCCCCAACGAGGAAAATACAGCGGGATTCACTATGCTGCAGTACTTGGTCCCACAGTTTACTGAATCCTGCAGTATTTTCTCTGGAGGTAAAACACCACCGTCGCTGAGGTGCACGTCATGTGGGAGCGGCTTCACAGTTTGGGTCTACCATCTTCTTAAAGTGCCCAAGCAGCCTGAGAAATGTCTCCCACCTAGCCAAGGTGAAACCTTTCCCCGATTTCATGCTGCAGTTCTATCATGTGATGGGGGCACAGGCAGAACCTTGGCTGGCCAGCACCATTCTGAAAAATGATGGTGCTGGGCCTGGAGCCCTAGGGAAATCTCTGGGCCCTACTGGACCAACAGGATTTCATTGGTAACTACCAGGAAGGCTGGGGGTGGATCAAACTCCAGGGAGGGGAGAGGCTGGGGTTGCTCCCAGGGGCACAAAATTGTTAAATGGGTTTTTTTTTTGTTACTTCCCCCCCCCAGCTCTACTCTAACCCCCCCTGACCTCTGTCTTACCTTTTGTGCCTACCTCTGGGCAGGTGCAAGTTGCGTGTGCCGGCAGCCTGCCGACACGCGATCCTCCAACATAGCGGCAAATGGCCGCTGTGCCGGAGGCCTCTGGCCCCACCTCCTCAAACCCCCCCCTCCCCGGACCGCCCCTTTAGTAAAGCACTAAAGAGGCGGTCCGGGGGGGGGGGGGGGTTTGTTAGCGGCCCTTTAGTAAAGCACTGCGTGTAGGGCTTTTAAAATCCGGCCCATTATATTTATTTATTTGTTTGTTTATTTATTTATTTATTTACTTGCTTTGTGATTTAAAGTACGCACCATCCTAAGTACTCAAGATTACAATAAAAACATACATATTCAAAAACAATAAAAGTGAAATAAAATTAAAACAAATTACTTACATAATAAAAATCATAAAACTAAAGAATAAACTTAATGAATAAAACTGAACAAACTAATAAAAAAACGATGCTTGCATTACCCATGGAAACAACATGCAATATTTAAAATACCAAATATTATCACATAACAGTAAATGACCCTCTACTTTTATTTATAGGCATTTATTACCCTTCCTTCCTATGTTCAGAGCGGGGTACAATCGGAACATAATACAGACAATAGAGAGGAGGGAAGTACCTGAAGCAATGGAGGATGAAGTGGCTTACCCAGTGTTACAAGGAGTGTTGGTGGATTTAAACCCTCGCTTAGTATCCTGCTACTCTAACCATTAGGCTACTTCCCCGTGCACTTCCTTTGTCAAGTTAAGTGTAAAACATTGATAAGACAGGCTAAGAAAGAATTTGAAGTGAAGTTGACTGTAGAGGCAAAAACTCATAAAAACTTTTAAAAATATATCTGAAGCAAGAAACCAGTGAGGGAGTCAGTTGGACTGTTAGATGACCGAAGGGTTAAAGGGGCTCTTAGGGACGATAAGGTAATTGCAGAAAGACTAAATTAATTCTTTGATTCTGTGTTTACTAATGGGGATGTTGGGAAGATACCGGTTCCGGAGATGGTTTTCAAGGGTGATGAGTCAGATGAACTGAACCAAATCACTGTGAAGCTGGAAGATGTAGTAGGCCAGATTGACAAACTAAAGAGTAGCAAATGACCTGGACCAGATGGTATGCATCCCAGGGTTCTGAAGGAACTAAAAAATGAAATTTCAGATCTATTACTTAAAATTTGTAACCTATCATTAAAATCATCAATTGTACTTGAAAACTGGAGGGTGGCCAATGTAATCCCAATATTTAAAAAGGGCTCCGGGGCAATCCGGGAAACTATAGACCAGTGTGCCTGACTTCAGTGCCAGGAAAAATCGTGGAAACTATTCTAAAGATCAAAATCACAGAGCATATAGAAAGACATGGTTTAATGGAACACGGTCAAAGTCAACATGGATTTACCCAAGGCAAGTCTTGCCTCACAAATCTGCTTCATTTTTTTGAAGGGGTTTATAAACATGTAGATAAAGGTGAACTGGTAGATGTAGCATATTTGGATTTTCAGAAGGCGTTTGACAAAGTCCCTCATGAGAGGTTTCTAAGACAACTAAAAATCCAAGGGATAGGAGGCGATGTCCTTTTGTGGATTACAAACTGGTTAATAGACAGGAAACAGACATTAGGATTAAATGGTCAATTTTCTCAGTTGAAAAGAGTAAGCAGTGAAGTGCCTCAGGGATCTGTACTTGGACCAGTGCTTTTCAATATATTTATAAATGATCTGGAAAGGAATATGACGATTGAGGTTATCAAATTTGCAGATACAAAATTATTCAGAGTACATAAGAACATAAGAAATTGCTATGCTGAGTCAGACCAAGGGTCCATCAAGCCCAGCATCCTGTTTGCAACAGAGGCCAAAACCAGGCCACAACAACCTGTCAATTACCCAAACACTAAGAAGATCCCATGCTACTGATGCAATTAATAGCAGTGTCTATTCCCTAAGAAACTTATTAATAGCAGATAATGGACTTCTCCTCCAAGAACTTATCCAAACCTTTTTTGAACCCAGCTACACTAACTGCACTAACCACATCCTCTGGCAACAAATTCCAGAGCTTTATTGTGCGTTGAGTGAAAAAGAATTTTCTCCGATTAGTCTTAAATGTGCTACTTGCTAACTTCATGGAATGCCCCCTAGTCCTTCTAGTTAAATCATAAGGAAGAGGACCTTGTGAGACTGGAAGATTGGGCATCCAAATGGCAGATGAAATTTAATGTGGACAAGTGCACATATGGAACCTAACATCGTGTAACTATGCATGGGAAAAATAACCTATGCATAGTTACACGATGTTAGGTTCCATATTAGGAGTTACCACCCAGGAAAAAGATCTAGGCATCATAGTGGATAACACATTGAAATTATCAGCTCAGTGTGCTGCTGCAGTCAAAAAAGCAAACAGAATGTTAGGAATTATTAGGAAGGGAATGTTGAATAAAGCAGAAAATTTCATAATGACTCTGTATCGTTCCATGGTGAGACTGCGCCTTGAGTACTGTGTACAATTTTGGTCAGTGCATCTCAAAAAAGATATAGTTGCACTAGAGAAGGTACAAAGGGCAACCAAAATGATAAAGGGGATGGAACATCTCCCCTATGAGGAAAGGCTAAAAAGTTTTGGGCTGTTCAACTTGGAGAAGAGAAAGCTGAGGGGGGGATAAGTTAGAGGTCTTTAAAATCATGAGAGGTTTAGAATGGGTAGATGAAAATCAGTTATATTCTCTTTCGGATAATAGAAGGACTAGGGGACACTGCAGGAAGTTAACAAGTAGCACATTTAAAACTAATTGGAGAAAATTATTTTCCACTCAACACACAATTAAGCTATGGAATTTGTTGCCAGAGGATGTGGTTAGTGCAGTTAGTGTAGTTGAGATTAAAAAAGGTTTGAATAAGTTCTTGGACGTGGTCCATTAACTGCCATTAATCAAGTAGACTCAGGGGCAGATTTTCAAAGGGTTACGCATGTAAGATATGCGCATAACCCCTGAAAAGCTGTCCCTGCGTGCGCCAAGCCTATCTGCATAGGCTCGGCGGTGCACGCAAGCCTCAGGACGAACATATGTCCCGGGGCTTGCAAAAATGGGCAGTCCAGGGGAGGGGCCGGGGGCATGGCGGTGGGCCGGGGGTGGGGCCGGGGGTGTGGCGGCAGTTCCGGGGCGGGGCCGAATCCTCCGGCACAGCGCACATGTTATAAAATTGGGCGTAGATTTGTTCACGCCAAGTTGCGTGAACAAATCTACACCCACGCACAGGTTTAAAGATCTGCCCCTTAGGGAATAGTCTCTGCTATTACTGGCATCAGTAGCATAGGATCTACTTAGTATTTGAGTACGTGCCACATACTTGTAGCCTGGGTTGGCCATTGTTGGAAACAAGATGCTGGGCTTGATAGACCCTTGGACTGACCCAGTATGGCAAGTTCTTATGTTCTTAAGAAGTTTTAACCTGAGAGAAAACCAGTAAAAAAAAATGGGTTATGAATCAGAGACCGACTGAAACATGTTAGTGCCCTGGGTAGGTTAGCAATTTGGCGCCACTCCCTCCTCCAGTAATTCTGTGCCCCAGCCTCACCAGCTTTTCACTCCCTCACCAGAACTTCACCAGCCTCTGTCCGGCTCCTCTCCCTGCCTGCAGCAGAAAATGAAGTGGGAGGAGCCAGTTGGAGGCTGGTGAGATTTCAGAGCCGTATTGGTTGGTGCCCCAGTTGGCCTGCCCCTTAATCCAGCCCTGTTATCAACAAGGATGCTTATACTTTATATAGACTAGCCAGGGTTGAAAAGTAACAAAACAATAGTCTTAAAAAGGGTTTAATGTGTACTTTCAAATGCTGTTTTACAAATTTAAAGTGTTTTTTCTGTGAGATATATGTAACCCTATTTCTCAGGGCATTCCCTGTAGAAGGCAAGGAGCCACCTTCAGAAGTTGTAGAGCATTAACCCACTTTTTGCAGTCATTGGATCAGGATTCTTCCATTAGGGGGCAGCATAGCTGCACAACTCACTCACACATTCTATCCAGTAAAAATCTTCAAACAATGAGTGTTCCAAAACAAAATTAACTTTTTTTTTCAATTATTTCTTTATTAAATTGAATTCATATTTACAAATAAACTTGAAATAAAACAGGAAAGGGAAAACATATTAATAGACACTGATACAAGTATATACAAGAACAGAAAGAAACCCCATATCTTCCTTAGCACAGTCCACATTATTAAAACAGCCACTATAAAGGAAACTTCAAATAGTACTAATCCATTCCCTAAACTAAATTCAATACCTGGCAATATCAGGAATTCTTGACAACCGAAAAGGTCTCCAAGTGGACAGGATCCATGAAAACAAACTTATTTTTCTCATAGGTAACTATACACTTGCACAGAAATTTTAAATAAAACAAGGTTCCTAACTACAAAACATAAGGTTTTAACTGAAGAAATTGTTTAACTGTCTTCCTGGATACATCCAGAAAAACCTGCACTCTAAGACCACAAAACAAGGTATCTTTATGTTTAAAATATTGCCTAAAAAATGATTTTGTCAGTGGTCAATGCAAAGAAGACAACAAAAATAGATCTAGAGAGAATGTTATCATCAGAGGTCTGCAAAAATAAAGAAAGATCTGGACTACAAGAAGGGTGCAAACGTTCTGCTTCCCCTTCCTCAATACTAGATATTCTCTATTTGTCAGGTATATCATAGCAATTAGATATCAAGAATTTCTTGTCTGGCAAAAATTGCAAGACATCAGCAACATATTTCTTGAAGTATTCTTCCCCTGAAATCAAGTGAGAACAAGAAAAATTCAATAAATGCAGATTATTTAATCAACCTTTGTTTTCTAATAACTCACACTTAGCATACTTGTCTTTTATTCCTGCATTAGCCACCAACTGTAAATTAGGGATAGAAGTAGAATAGGTGGACACCTTAGTTTCTAATGAAAGACGTCTAACATCCATTTTCTGCAATTTATTAGAAGTATCCTGGGAAAATTGACATGAGAGAGTATTATACATAAGAACATAAGAACATGCCATGCTGGGTCAGACCAAGGGTCCATCAAGCCCAGCATCCTGTTTCCAACAGAGGCCAAACCAGGCTACAAGAACCAGGCAAGTACCCAAATACTAAGAAGATCCCATGCTACTGTTCCAATTAATATCTTAGAATCTATACTCACAACAACTCATAACATCATAACATCAGCCTGCTGAATAATATCTGCCAAGGACCCCTCTAGGATATTCTCATTCATCCTACAAGAGAGCTATATAAGAACCTCAATTTATTTTTAACAACCAACAAGAGAATTACACAATAACTATCCAAGTTCAGCTCTGGAACTTCTTTGAAACCCCAAAGAATACCCCAAAAATTACACAAGGAATACCAAAAGAATTCTTCTAACAATCTCCAACTCCTTGGCAGTCCAAAACCCAATACCCACCCTCTTGACAGTCCCACGCCATTGTTTAGTGCCTCTACCCACCTTTAGGCTTTGTATATAGTACTTTTTATGTTATCAACCCACATATTATTTCCAAGTTATTTTCTTCCTGTTCCTTGTAAGACATTTACTTGTCACTGTTGTTATTGTTCAAAATGTAAACCGAATTGATCAGTAATTCTGTTACTGGAAAATCGGTATAGAAAAGTTCTAAATAAAATAAATAAATAACTTTCCAAATATCTTTAAAGGATATCTCCCCAGATATAGGCGCAAAATGTGGTCCTCCCATTTCTCATTCAGCCAGTATTGGTACTGGAGTTGGGATTAGGATAAGCTTCTTCCCATCATTTATCTGTCCTAAACTTGTTTCAACTAAACAGTCAGTGCCTTCCAGCTGAGATGTAAAATTGCTAAGAGTCTGAACAGGAGTATCCTCTTGCTGTGTTTGGCTAGAGTAACTGGATTAGGGTGAGGGGATCTGACTTCAGGACTCAGAGAGAGATCCTCCAGTTCTGTACTCATTCTCATGCAGTGATGAGCTGGAGTAAATTACATGACAATGCATTGGCCCACAGGTAGGAGTTGAACTCAAGGCTTGAGAGGGACAGGAAACCTTTCCCTTCCTCTTTTTCCACATCCTTCCAAATCATAAGGGGTGTGCCCCTTTGGTGAATGGCTGTGGCACGTCGGGGGGGGGGGGGGGTAGTGAGCCACAGGATGCCTCCTATAATAGGCCTCTAGCATGATGATGACATCTGTGTTGGGCAGCCTCGGTGTTTCTAGATAGCTCTTCTCTCCACGGGGGTCCAGTAAGCAACAGAGCAGGCAATTCCATAATTAACTTTTACAGACATAAAAATGATTAGGCAGTAACTGGTTACAAAAATCAGTAAAACAGTTCTATAGAGTTTCAACAAGAAATAAAATAAAAATTACTGTTTCCCATGCACTTGAGTAAAATTACAGAAAGATTAGAATTTTCCTTTCTATTCCCATCAAGCCTCTGTATTCCTTAGAAACCTGGCTGGCACCCGAGACAGTCCTCTTCTCTTCTTTTGCACAATAGAAATACCTGATACGATGCCTTCCATCTTTTAGTCAATATTCGTTGTTCTGTGTGCTAGGGATGAGTGCTAGCCTGTGCATTGATGCTTTCTTCCCGCTGACTTCCAGTGCTACTCCAGACATCAAATTATTCTCTCCCACTAAAACCACTCAGCTCCATGGTTCTACTTCTGCAACAATACCATTAGACTGCAGTCCGACGGTACTGAATGCAGACTGAGTGGCGGCCCAAGAAGAAATGAGGCTGTGGTGCAACAGGGCCACCACATTCCCTATCCTGTGGTGGCCCAAGAATAGAACAAGGCTGTGGAGCAGAGGACCGTCTCAGATCCTTACCCTGAGGTGGCCCAAGAAGAGTCCTAGAAGAGAGGGGAAGCCCTGATACAGTGTGTGGGTGAGAGAGAATGATAGCCTCTGCCTGTGTGTGTGTGTGCATGCATGCATGAGAGAGAGAAAGAGCCTGTGTGTGGGAAGGAGATGTATAAGAGAAAGCCTGTGTGTGTCTATATGTATCTGGGAGCCTGTGTGAGAAAGAGAGCCTGTGTGAATGTAAACCATGGTGCTAAAACTAAAAAAAAAAACGGGGGGGCATAAAAATTTAGAAATAAATATAGAAAAAGTAAGCGGGATTTTACAAATAAATATAAATGTAAATGATCTGTCTGGCAAGATTGACGAGGCATTGATTGCCTTGCAGCTGGAGAAGGCTAAGGTGCCTGCCTTAGGACTGTCATAGTCCAAGGCTGAAGAGGCAGTGCCCTAGAGAGGGCCCGGGGCTTCAAAAGGGAGAAGTGAGCAGTGCTGTGCAGCTGTAAAGGCAGCCGGTAACAGGTTGCAGTAAAAATTAAAAAATGCTGCCCCTCCCCCCACCCCCGGGTAGGAAGCGGCTTTGAGAGTTCCTGCAGAGCAGCTCCAAGGCTTTTTGAATTCCTCCCGTGACTGTGGAAAGGAGGTGGAACCGGCAGTTGTGAAAGCTGCCGCTGCAATGCTTATCTTGGCGTTGGGGGCCTTAGGAAAGCCATCTGTACCAAAAGGAAATGCGGACCATGCTTTCGGGTCCCATCGGTGACATCACATCCAGTTTCATGGCAGAACCACAGCCGGATTTAAAAGCTAAAAATAAGTGAAAATAAGTAAATGGAGAAATTACTTACCTGATAATTTTGTTTTCTTTAGTGTAGACAGATGGACTCAGGACCAATGGGTATGCAAGCAGATGGGAGACAGAGTCAGAGTTCAAAGCTGACGTCACTCTAGATATACCCCTGCAGTAACCTCAGCTCTTCAGTATTCTCTTTGAAAAGCCATTATGGATATATCTTTGCTTAAATAACTTGATTAAACTTGATTAAATCTTGAACTGGGTCAACTAATTTCCAAACTGGAGATTGCCAGTGCACTCAATCAATTAATGCCGACACCAGACAAACTGTGGGTGTCTTGAACAAGGGATAGGCCATGGCTTACCATATTTGCTTAGTCTCGAGGTTTGCTATCCGAGGTTCTCCTTTTCTGAGGCAGCCGTGGGCGGGATGCTGAGTCCATCTGTCTACACTAAGGAAAACAAAATTATCAGGTAAGTAATTTCTCCGTTTCCTAGCATGTAGCCAGGTGGACTCAGGACCAATGGGATGTATAAAAGCTACTCCCAGACAGGGTGGGAGGCTGCCTGTGGCCCACTTAGTACTGCCCTTGCAAAGGCTGCGTCTTCTCGGGCTTGAACATCCAGGCGATAGAACCTGGAAAAGGTGTGTATGGAGGACTACGTTGCTGCCTGACAGATCTTGGCAGGTGAAAGTAACTTGGTTTCTGCCCAAGAAACTGCCTGGGCTTTCGTAGAATGAGAACCTGTAGTGGTAAGGGCTTCCCTGCCTCTATGAAGGCTGTCTTGATTACTTCCTTGATCCAGCGGGCTATAGTCACCCACAAGGCCACTTCTCCTTGTTTCTTCCCACTATGAAGGACAAACAAGCAATCCGTTTTGCGCACCGGTTCCGATCTTTCCACGTACCGTACTAGGAGTCTGCCGACATTTAGATGGCGAAGAAGGCATGAGTCTTCCGAGTCCTTATGTTCATCTGGAGATGGTAGTGAGATGGTTTGGTTCAGGTGAAACTCGGAAACCACTTTTGTTAGGAAGGCGGTGATGGTGCGCAGCTGTATGGTTCCAGGCGTGAAACTAAGGAACTGTTCCCGACAGGATAGTGCCTGTAGTTTGGAGATGCGACGAGCTGAGCATATTGCCACCAGGAATACCATCTTCAACGTTAAGAGGCGTAGTGAAAGACTGCATGTTGGTCTGAAGGACTCCCCAGCTAGGAAGTCTAATACTAGATTGAGATTCCATAGAGGCACCAGCCACTTTAGGGGTGGTCGGAATTGTTTAACATCTTTCAGAAAGCAGGTCAAATCCAGATGGATTGATTGCCAGATACCCTCCACTTCGGCTCTAAAGCGGGACAGTGCGGTTACTTGGACCTTGAGGGGGTTGAGTGACAACCCCTTCTTCATACCATCCTGTAGGAACTCCAGAATCATGGGAATCTTGGCTGTCCGCGGGATTATCCCACAGTCCTCGCACCAGGCTTCAAATACTCTCCAGATCCATATGTAAGACAGGGATGTGGAGAACTTGCACACTCGGAGCAGGGTGTCAATCACGGCCTTTGAGTAACCGCGCTTCATCAGGCGAGTCTTCTCAAGGACCAGACCATAAGAGAGAATCGAGCCAGATCTTTGTGGAGAATTGGACTCTGTCGGAGAAGGTCCCTGTGTGGAGGTAGGCATAGAGGGTTCCTCGCAAGGAGTCTTTGCATGTCTGTCTACCATGGTCATCTTGGCCAATCTGGGGCCACTAGTAGAACTAATCCCCTGTGATGATCTATCTTGCAGATGACCTGGCCCACTAGTGGCCATGGGGGGAAGGTGTACAATAAGACTTTGTCTGGCCAAGTCTGGATGAGAGCGTCAATCCCTTGGGATCGTCTGCGGCTGAAGAACCTGGGGACTTGGGCACTGATATGGGTGGCCAGTAGATCCATGGCTGGGAGGCCCCAGCGATTTACTATCAGTTGAAAGGCTGTGGTCGACATCGCCCATTCTCCTGGGTCCAGGCTCTCTCTGCTGAGGAAGTCTGCTGAGACATTGTCTTTTCCTGTGATGTGGGAGGTCAAGATCCCTTGTAGGTTTGTCTCTGCCCATGCCATGAAAGGATCTATCTCCAGAGACACCTGCTGGCTCCTGGTTCCTCCCTGGCTGTTGATGTAAGCAACCATTGTCGCGTTGTCCGTCATTACTCGAATCGCTTTGCCTCGGAGTCTGTGGCTGAATCGCAGGCATGCTAATCTGACTGCTCTAGCTTCCAGGTGGTTTATGTTCCATTTTGCCTCTTCCTTGTTCCCTTGTCCCTGGGTCGTCAGTTCCTGACAGTAGGCTCCCCACTCTTGCAGGCTCGCATCCGTGGTGAGCAAGGTCCAGTTCAGTGGGGATAGGCTTACTCTTCTGCTTAGATGGTCTTCCTGTAGCCACCACTGGAGCTGACAATGTACCTCTGCTGGTAGTTGGAGGCGAAATGAGTAGTCCTGGGACAGTGGGTTCCACCTTGACAATAAGGAGCATTGGAACGGTCGCATATGGGCCTTTGCCCATGAGATGACTTCCAGGGTTGATGCCATGAGGCCGAGGACTTGAAGATAGTCCCATACCTTGGGGCATGCATTAGTCATCAATCGTCATAATTGTTCCATCAGTTTCCTTCTCCTTGGAGTAGAGAGGAAGACTTTGTTCTGTTTGGTGTCAAAACAGGACCCCAGGTACTCTAGAGATTGAGAGGGCTGTAGACTGCTCTTGCTCATGTTCACAACCCAACCGAGTTCCTGCAGTAGGCTCTTGACTCTGCTGGTCACCTGCCGGCTCTCTTCCAAAGACTTTGTGTACAATTCTGGTCACCGCATCTCAAAAAAGATATAATTGCGATGGAGAAGGTACAGAGAAGGGCTACCAAAATGATAAGGGGAATGGAACAACTCCCTATGAGGAAAGACTAAAGAGGTTAGGACTTTTCAGCTTGGAGAAGAGACGACTGAGGGGGGATATGATAGAGGTGTTTAAAATCATGAGAGGTCTAGAACGGGTAGATGTGAATCGGTTATTTACTCTTTCAGATAGTAGAAAGACTAGGGGGCACTCCATGAAGTTAGCATGGGGCACATTTAAAACTAATCGGAGAAAGTTCTTTTTTACTCAATGCACAATTAAACTCTGGAATTTGTTGCCAGAGAATGTGGTTAGTGCAGTTAGTATAGCTGTGTTTAAAAAAGGATTGGATAAGTTCTTGGAGGAGAAGTCCATTACCTGCTATTAAGTTCACTTAGAGAATAGCCACTGCCATTAGTAATGGTTACATGGAATAGACTTAGTTTTTGGGTACTTGCCAGGTTCTTATGGCCTGGATTGGCCACTTTTGGAAACAGGATGCTGGGCTTGATGGACCCTTGGTCTGACCCAGTATGGCATTTTCTTATGTTCTTATGTTCTTATGTTTTTATGTTCTTATGTTCCTGTTCAGCCAGTCATCCAGGTAAGAGTGTACCAAGATCCCTTCCTTTCCTCAGTGTGGCTACCATGACCACCATGATTTTGGTGAAAGTTCAGGGGGCAGTTGCTAGGCCGAAGGGTAGCGCTTGCAACTGGTAATGTTGACTCAGTATCGCAAAGTGCAGGAAGTGCTGGGTGATCCTGATGGACTGGGATGTGAAGTTAGGCTTTGGAGAGGTCCAGGGAGGTTAAGATCTCTCTCGGTTGTACTGCCATTATTACAGAATGAAGAGTTTCCATGCAGAAGTGAGATACAAGATGGGCCGGAAAGATCCTTCCTTCTTGGAAACGATAAAATAGATGGAATAGCACCCCATATTTTGTTGGGGCGTGTGAACTGGAGTTATTGCTTTCAGACTGAGTAGCCTTGTTAGAGTGGTTTATACTGCCAGTCTCTTGGTGTGTGAGTGGCAATGTGACATCATAAATTTGTCTCGAGTGGAGCTCCAGAGAGTAATCTTCTTGAATGATGCTTAGTACCTATTTGTCCAATGTTATCTCGACCCATCTTTGGTAGAAGAGGGCAAGTCGACCCCCTATCTCCTCTTCCTGTGGGTGGGTTGGCCCATTCTCCCCGGGATTGCTCCTCTCTTGGTCTGTCGGTTCCGAAAGGGCTGGGACCTTCCAGAGGGATGAGGTGCCTGAAACTGTGCGTTCCTGTAGGGTCTAAAGCGCTGTGAGCCTCTGCCCATGGTTCTTCTGGGGGAGGGATGCTGAGATCTTTTATTCCTATCTTCCAGGAGTCGAGGCACTGGGGATTCGCTCCATTTGCTGTCTAGCTTCTCCAATTCGCTTCCAAACAAGAGAGATCCTTTAAAGGGCATTCTTGTGAGATTTGCTTTAGATGTCGCTTCCGTAGCATAGTTGACTTCTGGCTGCCACTACCGAGGCTACACCTCTGGCTGAGGTGCACACCAGTCTGAGCTTCCATCCATCAGGAAGGCTGCTGCAGGTTCCATCGTCTCAACGGTATACATTCCGGAGTTATTTGCCTCTCTCTCAAGAGGAGCAAGCAGGAACATGCCACCAGCATGCAGCAGGAAGCAATCTGCAGTGTCATCACTGTTGCATCGAACGTCTGCTTAAGGATGGATTCCAATCGTCTGTCCTGAGTATCCTTCAATGCAACCCCTCCCTCAATGGTAATTGTTATTCGCTTTGAGATGGCACAGACATACTGTCTACTTTTGGGAAATGCAGATGTTCTTTGGTCGCTGGCTCTATAGAGCTTCCAAGGCCCGACCCCCTTTGAAGCTGGCCTCTGGGGCATCCCACTCCAGGTCAATCAGCTCCTGGATGGCTTCCATCATTGGGAAGTAGTATGAGGCCTTACGAAGGGACACCAAAATGGGGTTCTTATTTGGTTCCGTGTCTTTAGAGTCTGGGAAACAAGGGCTGGTAATTCATCCTTGTGGAAGAAGTGAAGCATGGTTCGGTATGGTTCCATTCCTGGAGGGATATGATAGAAGTATTTAAAATCATGAGAGGTCTAGAACGGGTAGATGTGAATCGGTTTTTTACTCTTTTGAATAATAGAAAGACTAGGGGGCACTCCATGAAGTTAGCATGTGGTACATTTAAAAATAATCGGAGAAAGTTCTTTTTCACTCAACGCACAATTAAACTCTGGAATTTGTTGTCAGAGGATGTGGTTAGTGCAGTTAGTATAGCTGTGTTTAAAAAGGATTGGATAAGTTCTTGGAGGAGAAGTCCATTACCTGCTATTAATTAAGATGACTTAGAAAATAGCTACTGATTGTACTAGGAACGGTAACATGGAATAGACTTAGTTTTTGGGTACTTGCCAGGTTCTTATGGCCTGGATTGTCCACTGTTGGAAACAGGATGCTGGGCTTGATGGACCCTTGGTCTGACCCAGCATGGCATATGCTTATAAGAACATAAGAAATTGCCATGCTGGGTCAGACCAAGGGTCCATCAAGCCCAGCATCCTGTATCCAACAGAGGCCAAACCAGGCCACAAGACCCTGGCAATTATCCAAACACTAAGAAGATCCCATGTTACTGATGCAATTAATAGCAGTGGCTATTCCCTAAGGGGTAGATTTTAAATATTTGCGCGATCGCGTACTTTTGTTCGCGCACCAGGCGTGAATAAAAAGTACGCTGGATTTTATAAGATACGCGCATATCTTATAAAATCCGGGGACGGCGCCCGCAAGGGGGTGCACATTTGTGCAACATGCGCGCGCCGAGCCCAGCGCGCGCTGCCTGTTCCCTCCGAGGCCGCTCCAATTTCGGAGCGGTCTCGGAGGGAACTTTCCTTCGCCCTCCCCCCACCTTCCCCTCCCTTCCCCTACCTAACCCACCCCCCCGGCCCTATCTAAACCCCCCCCACACCTTTGCGCATGCCGGCCGGCAGCCCCGCTCGTGTTCCGGTCCCGGGGGCTGGTCCGGAGGCCTCAACCACGCCCCCGGGCCCGCCCCCGAAACTCCGTGGCACGCCCCCAGACACACCCCCTCCTGCCCCTTTTCGAAAGCCCCAGGATTTACGCGCGTCCCGGGGCTTTACGCACGCCGGCGGCCTATGCAAAATAGGCGCGCGAGGGCCCTGTGCGCTTAAATCCTTCCGGATTTACGCGCGCAGGCCTTTTAAAATACGCCCCTAAGTAAACTTGGTTAATGGACTTCTCCTCCAAGAACTTATCCAAACCTTTTTTCAACCCAACTGCACTAACCACATCCTCTGGCAACAAATTCCAGAGCTTTATTGTGCGTTGAGTGAAAAATAATTTTCTCCGATTAGTCTTAAATGTGCTACTTGCTAACTTCATGGAATGCCCCCTAGTCCTTCTATTATTCGAACGTGTAAATAACTGAGTCACATCTACTCATTCAAGACCTCTCATGATCTTAAAGACCTCTATCATATTCCCCCTCAGCCGTCTCTTCTCCAAGCTGAACAGCCCTAATCTCTTCAGCCTTTCCTCATAGGGGAGCTGTTCCATCCCCTTTATAATTTTGGTTGCCCTTCTCTGTACCTTTTCCATCGCAACTATATCTTTTTTGAGATGCGGCGACCAGAATTGTACACAGTATTCAAAGTGTGGTCTCACCATGGAGCGATATAGAGGCATTATGCCATTTTCTGTTTTATTAACCATTCCCTTCCTAATAATTCCTAACATTCTGTTTGCTTTTTTGACTGCTGCAGCACACTGAGCCGATGATTTTAAAGTATTATTCACTATGATGCCTAGATCCTTTTACTGGGTGCTAGCTTTTAATATGGAACCTAGCATCGTGTAACTACAGCAAGGGTTATTTTTCCCTATATGCAACACCTTGCACTTGTCCACATTAAATTTCATCTGCCATTTGGATGCCCAATCTTCCAGTCTTGCAAGGCCCTCCTGCAATGTATCACAGTCTGCTTGTGATTTAACTACTCTGAATAATTTTGTGTCATCTGCAAATTTGATAACGTCACTTGTCGTATTCCTTTCCAGATCATTTATATATATATTGAAAAGCACCGGTCCAAGTACAGATCCCTGAGGCACTCTACTGTTTACCCTTTTCCACTGAGAAAATTGACCATTTAATCCTATTCTCTGTTTCCTATCTTTTAGCAAGTTTGTAATCCACAAAAGGATATCGCCTCCTATCCCATGACTTTTTAGTTTTCATAGAAGCCTCTCATGAGGGACTTTGTCAAACACCTTTTGAAAATCCAATTACACTACATCTACTGGTTCACCTATATCCACATGTTTATTAACCCCTTCAAAAAAATGAAGCAGATTTGTTAGGCAAGACTTCCCTTGGGTAAATCCGTGTTGACTGTGTTCCATTAAATCATGTCTTTCTATATGCTCTACAATTTTGATCTTGAGAATAGTTTCCACTATTTTTCCTGGCACTGAAGTTACCCGGATCGCCCCTGGAGCCTTTTTTAAATATTGGGGTTACATTGGCCACCCTCCAGTCTTCAGGTACAATGGATGATTTTAATGATAGGTTACAAATTTTAACTAATAGATCAGAAATTTCATTTTTTAGTTCCTTCAGTACCCTAGGATGCATACCATCTGGTCCAGATGATTTGCTACTCTTTTGTTTGTCAATCTGGCCTACTACATCTTCCAGGTTCACAGTGATTTCGTTCTGTTCGTCTGACTCACCACCCCTGAAAACCATCTCCGGAACTGGTATCTCCCCAACATCTTCATTAGTAAACACGGAAGCAAATAATCCATTTAGTCTTTCTACAATAGCCTTATCTTCCCTAAGAGCCCCTTTAACCCCTCAGTCATCTAATGGTCCAACAGACTCCCTCACAGTTTTCTTGCTTCGGATATATTTTTAAAAGTTTTTATTATGAGTTTTTGCCTCTATGGCCAATTTTATTTCAAATTCTCTCTTCGCCTGTCTTATCAATGTTTTACACTTAACTTGACAATGCTTATGTTTTATCCTATTTTCTTCAGATGGATCCTTCTTCCAATTTTTGAAGGATTTTTTTTGGCTAAAATACCCTCTTTCACCTCACCTTTTAACCATGACGGTAATCGTTTTGCCTTCTTTCCACCTTTCTTAATGTGTGGAATATATATGGACTGCACCTCTAGGATTGATTTTTTAAACAAATGTCCAAGCCTGTTGAACACTTTTAACCTTTGCAGCTGCACTTTTTTCTTCCTCATTTTATCAAAGTTTCCTTTTT
Source organism: Rhinatrema bivittatum (assembly GCF_901001135.1). NCBI lineage: Eukaryota > Metazoa > Chordata > Amphibia > Gymnophiona > Rhinatrematidae > Rhinatrema > Rhinatrema bivittatum. Next base: position 731,439,828 of record NC_042615.1, on the reverse strand, counting down.
GAAAGTTTATTGTTAGAGCTGCAGATTTACTTATTATCCCCCTTCCAGTTATTAGTTTAAATTTGATCATGTTATGATCACTGTTGCCAAGTGGCACCACCACCATTACCTCTCTCACGAAATCCTGCGCTCCACTAAGAATTAAATCTAAAATAACTCCCTCTCTTGTTGGTTCCTGAACCAATTGCTCCGTGAAGCAATCATTTATTACATCCAGGAACTTTATGTCTCTAGCAAGTCCTGATGTTACATTTACCCAGTCAATATTGGGGTAATTTAAATCTCACAAAACAATAGACAGTTAATTTTTTGTCACAACGAGTACAATATCTAATAGAAAATGTTATGAAACTCACTTTTTACTTTTACATGTTCAATATAAATATTGATTTTTATTTTAATTTTTTAATTCTTTAAGGACCATCATAAAACCCGTGGGCTTACTGACTTATTTGTTATCATGTATAGCCTATTCGGGTCATAATTAATCATAGGTCCAAGTCAATATCTTTTATTGCTGAACACTTTATCTTCGTATTATCTTATTTTTTCAAAAACTTTTTTACTATCTTTTCTTTAAAAATAGAGAGGTATGGTACCTTCCTTAAATGAAGCTTCTTCAATGTGGTGCAACCGCACTCAACACCTTTAATTCGGAAGATGATACGAGAATTATTTCCTTTTTCCAAGGACGATTAGCCCCACTCCAGCCCGACGTACATTTCGCTCGAAGCTGCTTCAGGGGCTGCTGTCAACAATATGTTCTTCCGAACTGCTCACTGAAAGGTCCTCATATTCACTTACTCTGCTTTCACTGCAGACCTTACCGCCTTTTCCTCACTTATCGGCGTTTTAGGCCTAAAAGCAGAGTAAGTGAATATGAGGACCTTTTGAAAGTTAGTGCCAGCAGCTTGGTTCCACTCTGTTTAAGGTAGAGCCCATCCTTTTGGAAAAGTCTCCCCTTTCCCCAAAAGGTTCCCCAGTTCCTAACAAAACTGAATCCCTCTTCCCTGCACCATCGTCTCATCCACGCATTGAGACTCCGGAGCTCTGCCTGCCTCTGGGGACCTGCACGTGGAATAGGAAGTATTTCAGAGAATGCCACCCTGGAGGTTCTGGATTTCAGCTTTCTACCTAAAATCCTAAATTTGGCTTCCAGAACCTCTCTCCCACATTTTCCTATGTCGTTGGGGCCCACATGTACCACGACAGCTGGCTCCTCCCCAGCACTGTCTATAATCCTTATCTGTCAGAGTAATCCAGTTGGCAGTTCTGGGAAAACTGTTAGCGCTTATTTGTAAAAATACTGTTTGATATGTAACTTGTTCTAAAAGTATAATTATCAGTATTTAATAATCTTCAGCAATACATTTTAAATTTTCTTTGTAAAAATTTTGAAATCAGTTTGTGATTCCATATGATTTCATTTTTTTAATTTTTTTGGGTTCTGCCTTCCCTCATTATCCCTAGTGACTGTTATATATTTATTTACAATCATTTATAGAATGATCATAAAGAGAATCTCCTGCTGAGTGGGGTACAGTATAACAAAATTATAAGCAATAAAATATATACTTAGATAATAAAACATATTAAAACAAATAGGACTTCAACTGTTTTCAAAACTATAATATACCACCTTTGCCACTATAGCAGGAGGGTCACTGACACAAGAGAGGTGAATTTAGAAAATGTGATAGAGCCTGTGAAAATGACAGTCTTTGTATCTGTATGACAGAACCTGCCTGTGAGAGAGAGCATGTGTAAGGGACAGGGTCGGATTGGCCTATCAGAAGATCAGGCATCCTCCAGTGGGCTGGTCGATCCGATCACATGCTCCCCCCCCCCCCTCCCATCTTCCTGGCCTGAATAGGTATGGATGAAATCAGAATAGTGTGCAGGTAAGTGTGAGACTGGAGGAGGGGAAATAAAGCAAAGAGGACAGACAATGAAAGGATTGGACAAACCAGGACAAGGACTACACTGAACATGAAACACAAAATGCCTGAAGGCAACAAGGCAAAGAAATCCAAGGGAAGCAGGTGCAAGCAGAAGAGTAATAGTACAGCTACAAAAGGATTCAGGGAGAGAGGGGACAAGAACTAGAATGCCTGTAGACCACAGAGCAAGATCAACAAAGAACCAGAAGGTTCATAGGCCACAGAGCAAGGCAAGGCAGGAAAGCAGGATGCCCGAAGGCGCACAAGGAAAGGCAAGGAACAGATCGCCAAAGCAGGAAGCCCAAAGAAACCCAATACTGAAGCACCGAGGCATGGGCTAGGTGGGGTTAAATAGATAGTTCTGGATATGGGACAGGTAGGCAAGGAAGGCCGGGCCAGCCAGGGGAGCATGCTCATGGGGGGCCTCTGGTGGTGAGGAGGCTGCACAGCAACCAGAATCGTAACAGCATGTGAGTGAGAGAGAGCCTGGGTGTGTGACAGCATATGTGTGTGTCCTGCTGCTTCTAATCCACAACAATCTGTGGGTGACTGGAAAAAAAAAGATCCCAGGTATGGAGAGCCTAGGAAACCATAAAAGCAGCAGACTGTGTAGCCTTCAGTCAATAGGAATGCACTAGAGTGGTGGGAATGTTGCAGAGAAATGGAGGCAAGCTACAGGCACAGAAAAGAAGGGGATAAGCTAGGAGGAAGTGCCTATGTAGTGTTTGGTAGGCTTCTATCGGAGGTGATTGTACTGAGCTCTGAGAGAAGCAGCTGGCTGTAGAACCAGCAAGTCTCCTAGAGAATGGGATTGGGAAAGGGAGGGTGTTGCTGCAGAATGGCAGTGCTGGACTGGGAGCACTCGCTGTTTGAGCAGATAAGCAGCAGTACAACAGTAGCATGTCAGAGAGAGTGTTTGTGTGTCGGTGTCAGAGAGAGTGAGAGAGACAAACACACTCATACACAATATGTGAGAAAGATTGTGTGTGGATGTCTTTCTGTCTGACACATATACCCACACTCTATATGTGGGTGTATCTTTGTGTCCGAGAAAGAATGTATTTGTGGGTGTCAGTGTGTATGTGCCAATAAAGTTTCTACAATCTAAAAATCTGTTTGGGACTGAGCATGTGTGTGTCTGACTCTGGCTGGCAGTGTCATTACTTGCAACTGGTTCAAGAGCCAGACTGGGAATCCAGGATATATCTCTAAAGGAGATATAAACAGATGTGTAGGGGGGGCCTAACCAATTTGCATGGATGTAATGGGGGCTGCAGCTCTGCTCACCCCTAGTCTAGAATGTGCTCAACTTCTTAGTTATTTAGAAAAGATGACATTTATTTTGGAGATATATTGGCTCAGCAAAATGGAGTTGGTCCTGATCAAGGCTAGGTTCAGAGGAAGCAGCATTTGAGAATGGTCAAGAAAGCTCACACTGGGGGAGTTATGGTATTTGAAAAACTAATTTAAAGATATTGTAGAATAGTGCACTGCATATATCCTGCACATATGTAGTTATAGCACTATGAAGCACTGATTACTGAACTTGCCAGAGAATTATCCAGCACAGATGACATCATTCCTGGAAGGATGGAACTAAGTTTGTTATTCTAACTGATAAGAAGAGGCCTGTGGCCTATAGTGAGAGCAAGCTAAAGTACACATGTTAAAATATATATCGATTGGCTATTAAAGGTAAAGGGTGTGGATTATGCAGATGACTGATAATAGCAGACCCCAGACCCTTTATAAGCTGATGCACACGTTAAGAACACTGAGCAGATTTTAAACAGACCTTGTACACCTTTGCTTGTACTAAATTCTTTCTGTATTTTTCTGCTCCTAGAGGAATTATCCGCCTTCCTCTATATAATTACCTGTATTAATAAACCCCTTTCTTTATTACCGTCTGAAGCTGGTATTTATTCTGTAATTAGACACAGGGGACGCTCCTCTTTTAACATCTGGAGGCACCGCTGGGATTCATAGGAAAGGATTTGCGCCCCTTTCCTGTGACTTACCGGCTACAGCAGTTTGCGGACCTGCTTAAAGCTTTTGACTAATTAACCAGTTCCACTTAGGGTGACCTGGGGTCATTAGCGTACTTTAGTACTGGCAAGATCGTGAAGTGAGTCCGGTGGCTGCCACGGAGGTCACCATTAAACTCTTCTCACCTTTGGATTCAAGACGTTGATCCATAGGGAGAAGTCCTTCAGTTCATGATTGGGTACGTATGGGATTTAATTTTAATTTTTTTTAAGAAAAAGTGATTGATTTGATTAATGTTTCAGTTATCTGTGTCTTCTCTTTTATTTTTTACTATAGTTTGTTAGTCTGCAAGACCTAGTTTAACTTGTAGTTCGTGCTTCTTTTGAATGACATTCCTTACTGTCTGTGGAATCTGCTTTCGAGTACTTTTTTTTTTTTTCTTTTCCCCAGCTATGTGTGTGTATACCAACGAGCTAATTTAGCAGGTTTTGTTCTGTATTATTTCAACCTTTCAGACTTTCACTTCAGTTTGGTGTTCTAGTGCAGATTTTCTACTCCCCCTCTCCCCCTCCCTTTTTTTCTCTCTGCTGTTCCGTTTATTGTAGTTGTAAACCTTCTGCATTCTTTTCTCCTTTGCCTTCACTTTCTTCCCTCTCTCTCTGACTGTTTAATTTGCTCTGTTTAAATGCTGTATGTTTTTCTACTTTCTCCCTTGCATTTCCTTGCTTCTGCTTGCACTTTCTTTGTTTCTTGAGGCGGGAGACGCCTTCCCCCCCCCCTTTGCATTCCTTTGCATTCCTGTGCCAAGTGGCGACCGGTTTCTTTGTCTGGTGTTCATCCTTCTATCTGCCACTTCGCTCTCCCTCCTCGCCCCTCCCAACTCGCCCCTCCCTTGTCTCTGCTCCGTGCATGTTGGGTAATTGAGTTTTGTTTCCCCTCCCTTTAGTTTCGTCCTTTTCTAGTGCTGTGCGTTGTCACGCCCACCCCCCCCCCCCCCCTTTCTTCCCCCTCCTCCTGCACATTCCTTCCTGCTTACGTCAGCGCCTGACTCACTTTGGGCGTTGGCCCCATACCTCCCCCCCTCCCTGCCCTGCTTCGTCCTCTGTAAACGCATTGCATTCTGGTTTTGTTAGTTTTTTTTTTCTCTCTGTGTCTCTTTCTCTGCCTGTTTGTCTTCTCCTATTTTTTGCTGTGTTGATTTTCTTTCACTTTCGTTTTCTTTGTGTGACTGGCTTCCCTTGTTAGTTTAACTGCAGCTATTACAGTTTTATGGCTTCATTGCTCATGGTCTGTTCTTTTCTTGCCTGCTCCCTTCCCCCTCTCTGTTCAGCGCTCACGGAGCGAGTGCACGAGTTGGAGGTAGCCCCCACCGCAGTGTATCCCCTGTGCCCGCTTTGAATTCTGGTCTTCTTAGTTTTTTCTCTCTCTGTTTTTTTGTGCCTGTCTATCGCCTTTATTGCTGGCTGATTCCAGGTTTCTGGTTTCCCCCGGGAGCTGAGAGATCGCCTGCTGTGTTAATTGCTGTTCGCTTTGTATTTCCAAAGGGCTTTTCTTCCGCCCACTGCTCTGTTCTTCTTTTACTTGTGCTGTCTTTCCATCACTGGACTGCCCCTACTAACTCTGACCTTAAAAGAAAAAAACTGGGAGAAGTTACAGCATCAGAGATTATTTTAACTGATCTTAAATATGTTTTCCACGTACATCCAATGCTCAGCTTAGTTCTGACGCTGTTTCTACTGTTCTCTGTGATTCCCCTTCCGTAGTTTACGCTCGGCATTTCTTGCTGCTGAGTTAAGTGCCTGGGTTATTTGGACGTTAGTGCTCGTGCCCCACCCTTTGGAATTTCTTTCTTTGCTCAGAGAACGGAGGTGATCCCCCCTCCCTTTTTTCTGCCTGCTGTCATGTTACAATTTGTGGCTTGTTAGCACACAGATACAGAACGCAGGGGGAGCTTCAGCCCCCCCCTTCTCCTGCCACTGAATTGCTTACTTTCCTTTATATAACAGTTTTTATGCTTTCCTGCCTGCAAATGTTCTGTTCCTTTTTTTTTAGCTCCCGTTAGTTTCTGAACCACTTTTGTGATTTACAGTTACTTTCCTTTAATTATCTGTTTGATTTCCTACCTTTGTGCTCCTCTGGGATTTTTTGGTGCATGATGGGAATTGCAGTTTTTGCATGGAAGTTGACTTGCCTACTTTTAGCATAGTTACTGAGCCCTGAATTTTGGACATCTACACTGCTGTCCTTCTTTCTAGTTAACCGTTCTGGTTTTTTTTCATTGTTCTTTGTTTCAGATGAGAGGCGCAGGGCAAAACTCGCCTTTCCCATCCCCCCAGCCCCTCCCTCGCACATTCCTGTATCGGGGGAGGGCGGACCCCATCAGTCTGCTTCGCCCCTATTCGCCCCCCCTCTCTTCCTGTAGTGTTAAGTTGTGAATTGAGAGCCCCAGGTACTGGCCTTGCCTCCTGGGATTGGTAGTCATTTTCTTGTGTCTCCTCCCACTCCCTTGTCCCTTTCCATGGTGCTTGGTGGGAAGTGAAGTTTTGTTTCAAGCTCCTTATCTTAGTGCCTCTCCGTGCCTGTCTGTCCTGGCTCATGCTGAGTCCTCTGGCGGCTGACGTCATGACACCCCCTCCCTCTGCCATTCCCTTTATTCCTGTGTTCACTGCTTATTCTTTTCTGTCTGCATTGCTCTGGCCCGTGCTCTGTCTTTACTTGAACATACAAATACACCAATCAATAACTCTTGAACCTTGTGAGCTCTCTCTCTCTCTTTTTCTGTTTATTATTGTCCTCTGTCCTGTACTATCCTTTCCATTGCTCCCAGCTCTGCCTGCACGGCTGACTTTTATGGCATCATCTGCTAGGACATATTTTCAGGATACTACACGCAGGTTATTTCTTGGTTTAAGGTATTCTATAATTCTTACATTTTGTTTGCAACAGCTATATTTTCTAAGTTCCGCCCCCGCAGGGCTTTGGCCAGTGCTGAGGCCATCCCTAGTCTCCCTCTCTGGTGGGACAATTTACAGGGTGCCGCAGTTTGCATCTTTTCCTTTCATCCTCCTTGCTCTATACATCCTGGACTTTTACTGTTTTTAGGTTTCATTACATTCTTTCCTTTCATTTGCCTATGGCCACACCAACATACACATACACACAATAACAAGAGACTCCCTTTTCATACTTTGATCAGTTTAGTTTACTGGCAAGCGTACCCTCCCCTGCACTTTTAGTTTTTTCCTTTCTCTATTTATTCCTGACCAATGTTTGTATAGTACTCTTTCCTATAGGAGTCCGTGATCAGTTGGCTTTGAGGGCATTATCTGCTGCAGTTTGCAGGGATCTGCCTTCATGTTTCAAGCTCACCGCTTGTCTCGCTGTGCGGTGCCGGAGATAGGGTTTCTCACAGGAAGGTGATAAAGGCTGTACGTGTGTTTAGTTTAACCATGGATTAGCAAGGAATTGAATGTTACTAAGATAATTCATTGTTCTTGGGACATTGAGTACAACTTGAATTCTTTAGCAGTCAGGATTCTGTCTCTTTCACGGTATACAGTGCTTTGGTCATTGCGCTGGCATACTTACAGTACAGTCCTAAGTCTTTTCTTGCACACTGGAAAATTGCCCTTATGTATCAGTTATATGTTCTAATTAATGATGTTTCCTCCTTTCACAGAGGTGAAGGTTTTCCCCTGCAGCGCAAGAGTTATCCCGGTAACAATGATTTTGTCATAGGTCTGTCTTTCAGGAAAACAAAAAAAAAGAGTGAAAGCTGAATATTAATGAGCACAGCGCCTCCTAGTGGCGCAGCTATATTAAAGAACCAACAGTAGCTTTATGACTGTAGTTTGCTGAATTCATATCAGGATATTTAGTTTCAAATGAGTTGTAATTCCTCTAACCTTTATCTGTTCTCAGATTTTATGTTTCCCCAGGTCAATAGTCGTTGGACCATTTGAAGATTACATTTTCTTCTTTTTCTCAGTTTTTCATTGTTTTTCATTTTTCAACTGATTGTTTTTTGCTTTTTCTTTTGTTTTTATTCTAGATCGATCTAGACATTTTCTCAGTACTTTTTCATGCTTTTTTTTTTGGCCTACCTTTATTTTTGATTAGGGGTTTGAGCTCATCAGCAGTAAACCATGTGTTTCTTGTTTGTCTTCTGTGTCCTGATGAATGAGTGCCGTTGTGTGTCAAAGTTTAATGTTCTTTGTGATGTGATGTCTGTGGTGAACTCTTCTCCCAAATTAATCTGAATTTGTTTTGCTCTTATGGTAGCTTCTGATCAAGTAACTTGCCTACTGTCGAACTGCACGGCTCTGTCTCCTGTCCCTGACGCGCACTAAGCTGAATGACCTGTTTTCCCCCATCTGCATCATTGAATTCAAAGATTATCCTGACTTGGACTGTGAACTGTTTTCAAAGACTGCCATCATACATCATATTCATTGTTTTTGTCTTGCTCAGATGCTGTTTGGTCCTATTTGCAAATTGCCATTATTTGGACAGAATTAATGCTGGTTTTTCTAAATTTTGTAGTATCTTCCTTGTCTAACTCCAACCTCTTATATCTTTATATGATTATGTAATATGCTTTTCTTCACCCATTACCCTTGTCTATAAAAGCTGCCTTGATTACATTGCCCACATACTATATCCCACTGATTGCTCTCTTAGAACGAGATATGCCCCAGTATGGTCAAATGTTTTCTTGAATCCCTTATCCCTGGACAATGTTTTATCCACTATTGGGCCTACAGATGCTTTGTCACATGACTGCACTTGCCTGATGTTTCAGCAGCCCTTTTTCTTTGCCTTCTTTTCTTTGTTACTATCAGTTTGCTTTTGTATTTCCAGTTTGGTATTCACTTTTTGCATTAACATGTTTATTCTTCTTTGTGCATTATACTTTTGGAATGGCATACTCCCTGTATGCACCACTGACCCGAACTGTAATGCTTGCATCACAGTAACTATAGATGGTACGACTAAAACTTCTACTCTGCTATACAAATTCCCTTATGATTGTGAAGGGACAGTTACATACCGTTCTCATAATTCCACACAATACAGTGTATGTGCATACAACCATTACCTGTTTTGACCCTACTGAAGTCCCTGCCCAACAATGGATACAAGTCCATAAATGAGACACTCCTCAAGATTTAGTTATGACATTTGCCCTTTGACTCCCTACCGAAAGGTCGGTTTCCCTCATTTTTAAGTATATTCCCTACCCGCATTCTGGGATTTGACCTATAGATGTGGTAATGATTTGGCTTGGCCATACACGCTCTTATCCTTTAACTATCAGGTTTTTCTCTGGATCTCCCCTTTTCTTATGTGCATATATATTTCTGCTACCTCAGAGTACGTTACATTCATGCTGTCCTATTTGCTGTAAGCTATTTCTAGCATTTTCCCACTCGTCTTACTGGTGGTACCTCTGCATCTCTTTGACTTATTCTTTCTTCTGCAGCCTGTACCTATAGTAATTACTTTGCTGGCTTTTTATATTCCAATATCCTATTCCCTTTATACTCTGATTTCTCTGTAACCTTTTTGAACATTTCTTCCTGTAACACTTCCTCTTAGATTTTACCTGGAGTTTGTTTATACCCTCTCACAAATATTTCCTGGTAGTTTTATGGCCTTTGTGCTTATTCTGAGATTGATCTCCTTGTAGAAATTTACCCATTCTAACTGAGGCTTCCTCTCACAAGGATATGCAACTGTACCTACTCCTACCTATGACCAGAACATGCCTTATGTTTTTGTTGTTTTTCCTTCTCCTCCTTGTCCATTTCAATGGATTACCTCTTCATGTTTTCTCTGTACCTTTTAAGAAGGATGTCCAACTGCTCTGCTAGGTTATCCCTCTTGATTGTTATATTTGTGACCCCCATGTGTAAAAGCACCGATCCTATCTCATGTAAAGCGCAGTGGATATTGGCCCACTCCATCGTTGCAACAAAGTGCATTCATAGCCCTTACACAGTATTACACACTATAGCTATAGGCAATTCTTCTTGTTTATCTCAATCTTTTCTCAACTATACCATGCAAGCTCAAATGGTAAATTCTTATTGGCTCAATATTGTAACCTATTAGAAAGGCTCTTGGGGTTATGGAACTCCAATTTATATGTTGAATCGTATTATAAGATTGCAAGCTGTTGTTGAAATAATTACTAATGAAACTGTTAAAGCACTGAGAATATTAGCCACTCAGCAAAAGGGTTTTTGGAATGTTATTTATCAGAATCATCTAGCATTAGATTATATACTAGCTGTAGAAAGAGGATTATCTGGTAAATTTAACCTCAGTAACTGTTGTCTTCAAATAGACGACAAGGGTGAAGTGATTGAGGAAATCACTCGGAACATGATGTCTATAGCACATGTACCGGTGCAAACCTGGAAAGGACTTGATGTCAGTGATCCATTTGGATCCCTTGGCTCATGGTTTTCTAGTTTAGGTTCAGGATTCCAAATTCTAATTGGCTCCATGTGTACAATTGCCTTACTTGGGCTAGTTGTTTGTCTCTGCTTACCATGTCTCTGTATCTGCCTACGAAGATGCCGTGATCAAGTTTCTGCAATGTTGGTAACACAGACTAGCACTCGGATCATGCTTAATCAAGCTGAAACCTTGAACCTGATGCTTCTGGATTCTCATGCTGACACTGCATCATTCCCCACCACCTGTAATGACTATCTGTGAAAAATGAGCATATCGGTACGAAGACGGGTAATGCCTCTCGCCAGTAAGGAGTAGCCTTAACTAGGCTGGGCAGCCTAAGACATGGCGATATGTGACTCAGATAGGTATGAAGGGTTCTTAGCCAATCACCCTTCACAGGGGGATATGTAGAATAGTGCACTGCATATATCCTGCACATATGTAGTTATAGCACTATGAAGCACTGATTACTGAACTTGCCAGAGAATTATCCAGCACAGATGACATCATTCCTGGAAGGATGGAACTAAGTTTGTTATTCTAACTGATAAGAAGAGGCCTGTGGCCTATAGTGAGAGCAAGCTAAAGTACACATGTTAAAATATATATCGATTGGCTATTAAAGGTAAAGGGTGTGGATTATGCAGATGACTGATAATAGCAGACCCCAGACCCTTTATAAGCTGATGCACACGTTAAGAACACTGAGCAGATTTTAAACAGACCTTGTACACCTTTGCTTGTACTAAATTCTTTCTGTATTTTTCTGCTCCTAGAGGAATTATCCGCCTTCCTCTATATAATTACCTGTATTAATAAACCCCTTTCTTTATTACCGTCTGAAGCTGGTATTTATTCTGTAATTAGACACAGGGGACGCTCCTCTTTTAACAATATGAAGGATTTTAATTGTATAAAAATAAAAATAAAAAATAAGAAAATATTATTTAACATTACATAAAGTAAAAGCAGTACTGAAGCATAGCCTGAGTCATAACGTATAAAACGGTTATCACCCACTAAGACAGTACAGGCCACCAGAGTGGTATTTATTATTTTATTTCCCCATTTTGGTTGCTTCATATTGAATAACAGGGAAGCTACGATTCAAAGTTATGCGGCTAACTCTGAGATTCAGAGTTAGCAGCTTTACCAATGCGACTAACGTTGGTCAGCTCATAGGGCTGTCCTAAAGTTAACCAGTTTGACTTAACCAGCTAACTTTAAGATAGTGGCCGCATCGGTAAATATCCCTGTTAAGTTTGCCAGATAGCTATATCTGGCTAACTTAACTAGCTGCTCTGCAGGTGAAAATCGACCTCTGGGGCTATGGATATTAAAATGATTTTATTTCTTAGTGCTACTGTAACTGACTGTACCCCTACTGACTGTGCCATGCTAATGTGCCATGCAGGGAACACAGAGACAATGCTTCACTGAGTGTCAAATTGTGTGCACTTGTTCTGACACAGCTGAGATTAATGACAGGCTCCACAACACAGCCTAGTATACTTCGGTCTCTGCACTGTGCTTAGTGCTCACCTAGTATCCATTGCCCAGATAGACAGAGACTAAATTAGTAGCAGCTCTGCAAGAAATCTCCACACTCTGCCTCCACCCTCCATAAAGGGAGAGGAAAAAACTATAACACACTGACACAGAGCTTCTGCAGCAGTGCTTGGCTGACTTTCGCTACTGATTGGCACAGTCTAAATTTGGCAGCAGCCAAAAAGTTGTTTGGGAAAAGTTAACTAGGAACTCAGAAAGAGTTCAAATAACGTCCTTCACAGACAATGCCTTCAGAAGGAATGCACAGCAAATCTCAGTCATGCTCAGTCTTCAAGATCAGTGTCACTGGATCCCGTGTACAGTGATAGTTTGGATTGGAAAAATGCTTCACTGTGATACGTTGTCTGTTGTCTCCTAGACAACGTGTCCATCCTACCCATATCTGCTAGCTGACTGCTCTATATTTTGTATCAGTTCCTAACTGTACATCTGTTGTTTTCCCATTAATTTCTATGAGGTCATTGACTTTAATGGCTCTGTAATGGAGTATACTGACATCACCCTCATTCTATCTTAAGGAGCCCAATTCAGGTTTCTAATCCAGTCCTCCTTAAGGCAGAACGTCACAAGGGATTCTGGGAGAAGGGAGTTACTCCCTTCACCATACTATAAGAACCCTGGCCTAGAAAGCTCGAGGAGGCTTCAGGGAACTGGTAGAAACTTCTGGTATATTTGTACAGAGTATCTTTACCTGACAATTGTATCTGATGCACGGTGTACCATTATTTTGTTTCTGTAAGTGTTAAGCACTGTAAATAAATACTTGCACCAGAACTGGACTAGTCAAGTCTTGTTGTGTTCCTGGACTATTCCCAAGGCTGTAGCAGGCTTGAATATGCTATATATGGTGTCAGTTCAGGGATTTTTTTGCTTAAGCAGTAAGCACAAGAAAAAACCTTCCGCCTCCCAAAAGAAAAAAAACAACTCCTAGTAGAGTTTAACTTTCCTGGAGCCCTTGGACTTTAAATTCTACTACAGCAGGCCAAGGGGACTATTCCTGCCTGGACAGTCAGGGGTCAAGTAGTAAGTTAGGGCCGGTGTTTGTTTTCTCCGCCTTGTGTGAGCTATCCATTTCAATTTGGGTGCTGGCCCTAAAGGAGATAAAATGGAGCATGTAATCCAGGTCCTGGTCACGGGTGAGCAACAGCTGCAGAATGCACTGCAAACACACAGGCCGATACAGTAAAGCGCGGCCGCAGTTACCCTGTTTCTAACCCACTTTCTACCCACAATTTGGCCGCGTAAGTCTAACCCGCGATTCACTATCCGTTTTTACCAATCTTTACCGCTTCTTTAAATCAACGCGTATCCCTTTCCGCCCGCGGCATGTATATGATATGTAAATGATCGGATTAGCTATTCCCTCTCATACAGTAACATGCGGCCCGATTATCGCCTTTTTAACCAACTGTTTTGCCGCGTCTTTAACCCGCTAATTTACCGCCTACCCTGACCCTGGCAGAGGGATGTGACAGCAATAGGCAGGCTCCGGTCAAATAAGTGGGTGGGTTGGAGCAAGGAGTAACATGGTGTGGCCTGGTTCTCCTACGCTCGGGCATCGGGGATTGCCAGTCCTCTCTCCCCCCATCCCGAAGCAAGGCGCAGGGTGAAAATCAACTCGACACGTTATTAAAGCAAATAGAAATTGTAACAAAAGTAAACTTCCAGCAGCCCCAGTCCTCTCTCTCCCCCCCCCCTCCAGAAGCAAGGTGCAGGGCGAAAATTGATTCGACATATTATTAAAGCAAATAGAAATTGTAACAAAAGTAAACTTACTGCATGCTTCCAGCAGCCCCAGTCCTCTCTCCCCTCCTCCCGAGGCGCCCTCTGCAGCTCCCCTGCCTCCCTGGAGCAGCCGGCGGCGAAAGCGGCTTCCAGCAGCCCCGCTGGCGAAGGTGCATGAGCGCACATCCAATTTGGGCACTCAAGCAGCGAAGGGATGCAACCAAATGCGCAACAATTCAAGCCTGGCCTGCAGCACGGAAGAGAGGAGTGCTGGACCGTAAGGTTATAATTTCTTTCCTTATCCCAAGAACTGCCTATTACTCCTTTAGCTATAACACTCTTTACAACATTTTCGCCATTGAGATACTGTCACGGATAATTGGGTTACAGTTAAAAATTTGGAAATGCCATTATCAAATGTGACTGGTGTATCGCTCAACCATCTGGTCGGGATACAGCGCCATGGCGATACAGCCATTCATTATGCCTCCATGGCTCGGAATCCCTCTCAGTGAAATCTGCGACCTGCCAGCTTCGGTAATCAGATCGAAGTACTGGGCCCATGAATTATTGGCTTTACCCGGCTGGGTCAAGCGGGCAGATTTTCTTATGGTATTTTCTTATAGTTTGTTCTTGAAATTTGTATGGTAACCAGTAGAAGAAAAGTGTTAGGTTTAAATGTGTCTAGTTACAGTTAAAACTCTGACTGTTTAATAAAGTTTTGAAGTGTTGCTATGCCACCAAATCACCATGTAACTTTTATTAATATAAGACTGCAGACACTTATTGCAACTGGTTGAGAGGGTGGGGCCGACCCACATTGAGTACCAAACCCTCCGTGGTTCCAGGCATAACTTGGGACTCTAGTGCCTAGAGAAGTTGCAGGGGAAATTCTATGGGGAAAAGACAGGAAAGAGGGGGAAAGGAAGAGGGAAGGGGGAGAGAAGGGCGGGAGAGGAAGGGGGAATACGCAAGGAGATCTATCTTACAGGATTGGTTAAAGTCCCTACTTGTCAGGTTTTTTGGTTAACGGTCAGTATGCGATCTCACTGTCTGATATGAAAACACCGACTACATGGCTCATGGGCGTAGGCTGGGGAGCACATGACCGGTGATATACCATTCACACTGTACAGTCCCTTATGCACACACTAAATCTCACTTAATATGAGACTAGCCAGTCTCAATGTTAATGGTCTGGGCAGTCTAGTCAAATGTACAAAGATCTTACAGGCCCTCAAAAGAGCGAAGGTAGACGTTTCATGTATTCAGGAGACTCACTTAACCGAGGCTGAGAGCCGCAAATTGAAATGGGATTGGATTGGTACGGTGTATTTTTCCCCGGCTCTGGGAAAATACACAAGTCTCTCTCATTTCAGATTATTAAAGAGTTCTAAGCTCCAAACGGCAGGTATTTAATCATTATTGATAGGCTTAATGGGAAAGAGATCACACTTTGTAACATTTATGGCCCCAATGCTTTTAACCCTGAATATTTCAAGCATATCTCCACTCTGCTTACTAAACATAGAACAGGATGGCTCATACTCACTGGAGACTTTAATTGTGTTATGGATCCCACACTTGACTGCTCCATGCCACCATCTTGGCACAATATAGCTTCCCACAAATGAAGAATTCCAAATTTATATGAAAACTTACAATTAGACTTTTGGAGAACATTTCATCCTGATGAAAGAGACTACACCCACTACTCCAAGGTACATAAGTATTTTTCCCGTATTGATTACATCTTGGGGTCACAAGATATCCTTCCCTATGTTACTTCAGCCAACGTGGGGAAGGCTAGCGTTTCAGACCACACCCTCATCTGGGTCAACCTTACCATGACAAATCAATCCTGTGGGACTAAATGATGGAAATTCCCCTCATACTTGAAAAACGATAGTGAATTTCATAAATTCTTAAAATTAAAATGGACTCCATTTTCTGAGTCTAACCAACAGCACACCAGCACCCCTAGCTTATTTTTGGAAACCAGCAAACCTGTAATGTGAGGAGAAATTATATCGTTCCTTAGACACAGAAACAAATGTTTGAATGCTAAAATTATATATATATAACTGGAAACCCAGCTGAAAGACATTAAGGCCGAGCTAATAGCCCATCCCATGTCTGCACAGCATGTAAAATATAGGGAAATGATTGCTTATCTCCACAAAGCGCATTTAAATATCTCCAATATGCAGAACACTCTTTCTTTAAATATGGAAACAAGGCGGGGAGATTTATGGCTAATGCAGTCCGAGTTCGCCAAGGGAAAACAAACATAGGGAAATTAAAAACAGAGAAGAATACATGGGCGGGCTGACAAGTAGATATCTGTGAGGAGTTCCAAAAATTCTATGAGTAGTTGTATACGGATGACAGGCAAGGGGGACACGCAGACGAAACAGCTTTTTTTCAAACACTACATATCCCACAGCTCACTCCCCCACAGGTGGAATATTTAAACACTCCAATTACATGTTTAGAACTTCTGCAGGCCATAAAAACTAGTAAAATAGGAAAATCACCAGGGCCAGGTGGCTTTCCCTATGATTATTACAAAATTTTGAAAGAACACCAAGTAACACCACTAACCTCTTTCTTTAACTATGCCCTAACCTTAGGTCACTTCCCCAATGATTTTAACTAAGCTTATATAACAATCCTAGCTAAACCGGGCAAAGATCCAGTTTACCCCTCATCGTACAGGCCAATTTCACTACTGAACTGTGACCTTAAATTGCTTGCCACGGTTCTGGCGTCTAGGATGAGCAATGTTTTCCCCAGCATTATAACACAGGAACAGGTAGGATTTGTGAAGAAAAGGTCAGCCAGCACACATATTATAAAATTAATATCGGCCATATCATACTGTAAACTCCACTCCATCCCATCGCTTATGGTGAGTTTCGACTCCAAAAAGGCCTTTGATTGAGTGTCTTGGTCCTATCTCTTTTCGGTGTTAGAATGGTATGGCATGTATGGCAACATAGTACCCTTCATAAAGTTGCTATACGACCTCTCACATAATTGTGAATGGAGACCGATTGAGGGCCTTTATGCCACAGAGGGGGATGAGGCAAGGGTGCCCCCTTTCCCTCTTACTCTACATACCATAGACTCTCTTCTCTGAACTATTGTTGTGGTTGAGAACATAACTGGACTAGAGGTGGGGAACACCTTCTTCCACATAGCTGCTTTTGCAGATGATTTCTTAATTTTCCACACTGATCCCAAACTAATGTTACCAAAAGTCCTCACGTACCAATAAGTCTTTGGAAGCTTCTCAGGTTTGAAAATAAATCATGATAAATCTGAAGCCATGGAAATATATGGCAACTTCTCCGCACAATGGGCAGTGGACTTTCCTCTTCGATGGGCTGCAGGGCACATTAAATATTTAGGGGTACAAATCCCTAACGATTTAGACAAAATATACCACCTGAATACTCAATCATTGTTAAAGAAAACGGCAGCCAACTTAACTAAGTGGACCCATCTACCATTGTCTCTAATTGGCAGAATTAATCTGATTAAAATGCTGGAACTTCCCAGATGGCTGTACCTATTACAAATGATTCCCATATGGTTAAATAAGAAAGACCACGTAACCCTAAACAAAACATTCCGGTCTTTCCTATGAAAAGGGAAAAAACCAAGATTGACCTTGTCATTACTCTGGAAACCACTTTTGGAAGGGGGACTGAACTGCCTGGACATACAAGATATAATTTAGAGTGACACATCAGAGATTAGTTTCACGGAAGTTCTTATTTTTCGCCCACTAAACATTTAGAGGCCTGGATGGTGGGATATTCCCTAAGTTCACTTCTCCAAGTGCAGACCCACCAGATTCTCTCCCCTTTTCTCCAAAATATATCCCTTGTCGCAGGTCGTAGAGCCTGGAGCTATCTGTGCAAACTGTTCAATATAACATCGCCCTTGTCTCATCTCCTTCCAATACGTGGCAACCCTCAATTCCCTCCAGGAAGGGAGAATCAGGTTTTTAAAGACTGGGCAGGGAAAGGTCTGATCTATTTCAATCAATTACTAACACAGATTTCTATTGTAATCCTTACTTTCCATACCCTATGAAATACTTACCAACTGTCCCAATCTGACTTTTATGCATACTTACAAGTTAGACATTATATACAGTTGTCCAAGATAGAGAAGTTTCCTATCACAGGTAGACAGCAGATTGAGGAGCTTGTTTTGGGGAAGCAAGCGGGCAAAGTTATGTGTCGTCAGTTTACAAAGTTACTGCTCCAATATCACACAGCCACTGACTTCAGGTATTGGACATTCAGATGGGCAACACATCCAGAACTCATTCCATCCCCTGATGAAATCAAATGCTGTTTTAACATTGCTCATGAAATGTTCAAAAATGTCTGTATGCGAGAAGTACAATATAAGTTTTTGTGGCAAATGTACTACTCGCAGGTCCAGGCCTCCCAGGCCAAGTTAAGCTCTTCTCCAAAATGCCTTAAGTGTAACTATGATTATAATGACTATGTACATGGGTTTTGGTTTTGTACAATAATTGCTAGTTTCTGGACAAGGATACAGAAGTTCTGTTCATCAATCTTTCAAAGAAGGATTCCGACAGACACCAAGACATGGCTATTTGGGATCCGGGGGAAAATTCGGATACGCTAACTACATACCAAATGGCTTCGGTATTTAGAGCCAGCACTCTCACCAAAGCAACCATTTTACTAGACTGGATTTCGCCAAACCCTCCATCCTTTGACCATTGGCTGAATAAGATGCTATACCTATCAACCCAAGAATTCCTGTCCGCTAGAACTGTATCCCAAAAGAAGCAGAGTACTATCTTAAAACTTTGGTCTCCTCTTCCATGACATTCCAACGACATTTCAATTATAACTACGGCCTAATAAGGCAACTCTGAGGTCGTACTGGGGGTTTTATCAGACAGAAGGAATCCCAGGGACCCCAGGCTCTAATAATCTACTATGCTTTAGCTCAAACCTGACATGTTAACCATCACTCCTGAATCGCACCAGAAATATGAATCTGAACTTGCATTACTTGTACTCTGTGGGGATACCTCCGATGCAAATTGGGATGGGGGGAAGGGGGAGGACAGGGGAGGGAGGCAGGGGGAGGACACGCAGGATACCCATGCTAATTGTACTTATCATAGAGCGTTCAGTGTGGCGGGAAGAGGTTGCCAAAACCACTCCACAAGGAACACAGGGCAAGCACAAATAGTGACAGAGTAAATTCCGACATATTGTTATTCTTTATTTGTTACTGTCATCATTGCCTTTACTTGATTTCAGTGTCGTTGTGGACTTGCACGAGGACTCACAGGTAATGAGAGGAATATGAACTGAGGATGGTTCATGCCACTGTAAGATGTAACCAGTTTATTACTTATTTCTCTATATGCTTTAAGTTCTCAACTGTATTCGTGTGTAACCTTCAAAAATGTAAAATTAATAAATAAACATAAAAAAAAATAATTTACATTTATCCAGTGGTAGGAGCCTACAATTCTATGAGATTTCATGGGCTTTACAGATGCTTATAAACTCTGCTGCATGTGTTCATGCGTAATAATGCAAATAATGAGGACATACAACGCTACTAACCAACGCACCACCGACTCAAACCCGTACTCACGTTCAAACCAGGAACTGACGTCACTTCCCACAGGCAATGTGATTCATTGTACGTAACTTGTTACATTTATATTGCCGTCAATGTTATCCTAATTGAATTAATCCATACCTAATATTTCTTTTCTTTATTTGACAGATGAAATATTAGGTATGGATTAGTTCAATTAGGATAAAGACTAAAGAGGTTAGGACTTTTCAGCTTGGAGAAGAGACGACTGAGGGGGGATATGATAGAGGTGTTTAAAATCATGAGAGGTCTAGAACGGGTAGATGTGAATCGGTTATTTACTCTTTCGGATAGTAGAAGGACTAGGGGACCCTCCATGAAGTTAGCATGGGGCACATTTAAAACTAATCGGAGAAAGTTCTTTTTTACTCAACGCACAATTAAACTCTGGAATTTGTTGCCAGAGAATGTGGTTCGTGCAGTTAGTATAGCTGTGTTTAAAAAAGGATTGGATAAGTTCTTGGAGGAGAAGTCCATTACCTGCTATTAAGTTCACTTAGAGAATAGCCACTAACATTAGCAATGGTTACATGGAATAGACTTAGTTTTTGGGTACTTGCCAGGTTCTTATGGCCTGGATTGGCCACTGTTGGAAACAGGATGCTGGGCTTGATGGACCCTTGGTCTGACCCAGTATGGCATTTTCTTATGTTCTTATGTTCTTATGTTGTATGTCCTCATTATTTGCAAAAGTTAATTCGCGTTTTTGGTTGCAATATAGACAACTGGAAAATATGGTTTGGAAAGAGTTAATTGTTTGAATCGACATTTGATGCCATGTAAAAGAATATGTGGGAAAATTTGAGTTACCACTAAGTAGAAGAGCTTAGCAGTGAGTTGACTGTCTACATATGAGGTAAGCACTAGGGATGTGAATCGTTTTTCAACGATTAAAATTATCGTCCGATAAAGTTTATATCGTCTTAAATCGTTATAGAACACAATACAATAGAAATTCTAACGATTTATCGTTAAAAATCGTTAAATCGTGTTAGTGCGCACTAAATCGAGTTAGTGCGCACTAACTCCCCGTTAGTGCGCACTAACTCGATTTAGTGCGCACTAACTGAAAATGATACAAATAAACACTTTCCAGGTCACTGAAGGTCAGTTAGGAATGAATATGTGTTCCTATTGGCTGGCTGCCCTCTTATCTATTGATATTACCTAGGTTACCACTGAGGTGATGGTTGGGGGGATGGGAAATGGAACTGGAAACTAACGAACACCAACAGAAAATGAAACAAAGTGTTCACACTTCCCAGGTCAGTAAAGGTCACTTAGGAATGAATATATATGTATGTATTCCTATTGGCTGGCTGTGCTCTTATCTATTGATGTTACCAATATGGTTGGGGGGATGTGAAATGGAAACAGTTGGAAGCTTGACAAAAAAAGTAATGTAATGATCAGCACTCACGTGACTAGAACTGGTTTGTTTATTATTTTTGTTAGCAGGCACCTGAAATGCTAGTGCATGTTGAATTTGCCAATCACTGTGCATTTTAGAAAGGTGGTCCTGGCTGGAACTGTACACAGTACAAATATATGTAATTGATTGTTGGTAAGTGTATTTTTTAAGTAGCCACACTGGCACCAGTATGTTTACTTTTCCTCCTACTTAACTCACTAGCTCAGCTTTGTAAGAAGGGCTTCTCTGCTTGTGTGTTTTTTTTGTTTGGTGTGAGGAGAGCAGAAACATCAGATCTTTATTCAATCTACTACAGTCATCTCTTACAGTGCCCTATCCCTATTAATACCAGGAGTGTTGTGATCTTCCTGCACACAGTGCCCTAACCCTGATACCAGTCTGAGACAGCTCCCTCCCTGCATTACTAGTGAGAGGCTGGCTTCACAGACAGGGGGGAGCTGCCTGACCCTCACTCCTGACTTCCCCCATGTCCCAGCTAGTGAATGGTGTGTGGGTGAGGGGGGGGGGGAGGATGGTGAAGTCTGAGACAGCTCCCTCCCTGCATTACTAGTGAGAGGCTGGCTTCACAGACAGGGGGGAGCTGCCTGACCCTCACTCCTGACTTCCCCCATGTCCCAGCTAGTGAATGGTGTGTGGGTGAGGGGGGGGGGGGGGAGGATGGTGAAGTCTGAGACAGCTCCCTCCCTGCATTACTAGTGAGAGGCTGGCTTCACAGACAGGGGGGAGCTGCCTGACCCTCACTCCTGACTTCCCCCATGTCCCAGCTAGTGAATGGTGTGTGGGTGAGGGGGGGGGGGGAGGATGGTGAAGTCTGAGACAGCTCCCTCCCTGCATTACTAGTGAGAGGCTGGCTTCACAGACAGGGGGGAGCTGCCTGACCCTCACTCCTGACTTCCCCCATGTCCCAGCTAGTGAATGGTGTGTGGGTGAGGGGGGGGGGGAGGATGGTGAAGTCTGAGACAGCTCCCTCCCTGCATTACTAGTGAGAGGCTGGCTTCACAGACAGGGGGGAGCTGCCTGACCCTCACTCCTGACTTCCCCCATGTCCCAGCTAGTGAATGGTGTGTGGGTGAGGGGGGGGGGGGAGGATGGTGAAGTCTGAGACAGCTCCCTCCCTGCATTACTAGTGAGAGGCTGGCTTCACAGACAGGGGGGAGCTGCCTGACCCTCACTCCTGACTTCCCCCATGTCCCAGCTAGTGAATGGTGTGTGGGTGAGGGGGGGGGGGGGAGGATGGTGAAATCTGAGACAGCTTCCTCCCTGCATTACTAGTGAGAGGCTGGCTTCACAGACAGGGGGGAGCTGCCTGACCCTCAACTCCTGACTTCCCCCATGTCCCAGCTAGTGAATGGTGTGTGGGTGAGGGGGGGGGAGGATGGTGAAGTCTGAGACAGCTCCCTCCCTGCATTACTAGTGAGAGGCTGGCTTCACAGACAGGGGGGAGCTGCCTGTCCCTCACTCCTGACTTCCCCCATGTCCCAGCTAGTGAAGGGTGTGTGGGTGAGGGGGGGGGGGGGGTGGATGGTGAAGTCTGAGACAGCTCCCTCCCTGCATTACTAGTGAGAGGCTGGCTTCACAGACAGGGGGGAGCTGCCTGACCCTCACTCCTGACTTCCCCCATGTCCCAGCTAGTGAATGGTGTGTGGGTGAGGGGGGGGGGAGGATGGTGAAGTCTGAGACAGCTCCCTCCCTGCATTACTAGTGAGAGGCTGGCTTCGCAGACAGGGGAGAGCTGCCTGACCCTCACTCCTGACTTCCCCCATGTCCCAGCTAGTGAATGGTGTGTGGGTGAGGGGGGGGGGGAGGATGGTGAAGTCTGAGACAGCTCCCTCCCTGCATTACTAGTGAGAGGCTGGCTTCACAGACAGGGGGGAGCTGCCTGACCCTCACTCCTGACTTCCCCCATGTCCCAGCTAGTGAATGGTGTGTGGGTGAGGGGGGAGGGGAGGATGGTGAAGTCTGAGACAGCTCCCTCCCTGCATTACTAGTGAGAGGCTGGCTTCACAGACAGGGGGGAGCTGCCTGTCCCTCACTCCTGACTTCCCCCATGTCCCAGCTAGTGAATGGTGTGTGGGTGAGGGGGGGGGGTGGATGGTGAAGTCTGAGACAGCTCCCTCCCTGCATTACTAGTGAGAGGCTGGCTTCACAGACAGGGGGGAGCTGCCTGACCCTCACTCCTGACTTCCCCCATGTCCCAGCTAGTGAATGGTGTGTGGGTAAGGGGGGGGGGGGGAGGATGGTGAAGTCTGAGACAGCTCCCTCCCTGCATTACTAGTGAGAGGCTGGCTTCACAGACAGGGGGGAGCTGCCTGACCCTCACTCCTCCGGGGTATTGTGATCTTCCTGCACACAGTGCCCTATCCCTGATACCAGGGGTGTTGTGATCTTCCTGCATGCAATGCCCTATCCCTATTAATACCAGGAGTGTTGTGATCTTCCTGCATGCAGTGCCCTATCCCTGATATCGGGATGTGTGCAAGAAGATCACAACACCCCCGGTATCAGGAATAGGGCACTGTGTGCAGGAAGATCACAACACCCCCAGTATCAGGAATAGGGCACTGTGTGCAGGAAGATCACAACACCCCTGGTATTAGGGATAGGGCACTGTGTGCAGGAAGATCACAACACTCCTGCTATTAATAGGGATAGGGCACTGTGTGCAGGAAGATCACAATACCCCTGGTATCAGGGTTAGGGCACAAGTTCTAGTCACATTGACTGATCACATTACTTGTTTTGTCAAGCTACCAACTGTTTCCATTTCCCATCCCCCATATACTGTCAGTAGGAAACTTGGTAACATGAATAAATAAGAGGGCAGCCAATAGGAATACATATTCATTCCTAAACTGACCTTAACTGACCTGAAAAGTGTCAAATTGTATCATTTTCAGTTAGTGCGCACTAACTCCCAGTTAGTGCGCACTAACTCCCGTTAGTGCGCACTAACTCGAGTTAGTGCGCACTAATCGGAAAAAACGATTTTTAACGATTTTTTAACTAAAAAATCGTGCCTAAGACGATTTTCTTGCCCTGCCACACGATTTCTATCGTTAAGACGATATGGAAAACGATTCACATCCCTAGTAAGCACTGTTCGGTTGAATTTTTTGTAGGCAGTAAAAAGATTAGATATTTCATTAAATCATGTTTGTTTGTTTCAAAGTGTGACTATTGAGTGAGAGATTTGGTGTGAACTGTCCCTGAGGAAGCCCGCCACAGACGGGTGAAACAAGGATCGCTTGTTGGAAATAGTCCTAAAGGAGTCCAATGGACTGTGCTAAATCATCTCGGTCACTGGATATTGATGAGGATTAAAAAGGAAAACGTTTCTGAGTTAATAAAAAAATTTTTCCAGTGTCCCATGAAGTAGTTAGATATACATGTTCAATTAAATTATTGTGTGGAGGAATATGTTTATTGTTGAAAAATATTATATATAGGTATTTAAAAGCTGTTTTGCACTTGTCATTAAGTAGTGTTTACATTAAATGTGTTAATGTTTTTATTGTATGGTGCGTTGGAATGAATAAAAAGTATGTGTGTGCTAGACAGGATTTCTTTGTCTAGATAGATTTTATGGTGTGGTCTCATTAATAAAAAAACATTCACTGATATATTGTGTGAGTTGATATCTATGCAAAAAGGCTCCCTTAATTACACATAGAAAGTACACACACATACACTTTCCTTACATAAAGAGTATGCATAAACTGGACTATAAGAGATAGATATCCAAAAGCTATTTAAACAGATAACTGAAGTTATCTGTCTCTTACCCGGCTATATTCTAGCTGGAGGCATTGGGGGGGGGGGGGGGGGGGGGGGCAAATGTATTTCCAGGAGGAGCAGAGTTAGCCGGTTAGGTTAACTGGCTAATTCTGGCCACGCTGTAGGACAGGCCTTACGTTAGCCAGATATACCTATCCAGCTAACTTTTAAGGTAGCCAGGTATATTCAGTGATGCTGCTGCACTGCTGAATATCCAGGTTAAGTTAGCCGGATAGCTGTATCTGGCTAACTTAACCAGCCACTCAGCAGCTGAATGTGGACCCCTACATGTGTAAGTTTTGGGGCAAGGATATATGTAAAATGTAAATTGTACAACTGACTCCACAGAGTTTATAAAGTGCTCATATAACGTTAGGCACACTCATTTATGCATGCATGTGCTTACCTACGCACGTTATTGAAAATTACCCTTCCTAAGAGGAAATTAGGAGAAATAAAGGTAACATTATTGACTGAAAAAAATCTCCCTCATAAATAGAAGTAACAGCTCTAATGGGATGTTCTCCCTTCACCTAAATGAAGGAAGAGTGTCCCTAAATGAGAGAAACATGAGGGTAACCTGCACAGAGCGGCAGTTACTACCCTTAAGAGAAACATGGGGGTAACCTGCACAGAACGGCAGTTACTAGGGATGTGAATCGTTTTTTGACGATTTAAAAAATCGTCCGATATATTTTAAATCGTCAAAAATCGTTAGAGGTGCGATACAATAGGAATTTCCCCGATTTATCGTCAAAAATCGTAAATCGGGGGAGGGGAAGGGGGAGGGCGGGAAAACCGGCACACTCCCGGACCCCCGCTGGACCCCCAGGGACTTTTGGCCAGCTTGGGGGGGCCTCCTGACCCCCACAAGACTTGCCAAAAGTCCAGCGGGGGTCCGGGAGCGACCTCCTGCACTCGGGCTGTATTGCCGTATTGCAAAATGGCCCGAGGGCAGTAGGTCGCTCCCGCACCCCCACTGGACTTTTGGCAAGTCTTGTGGGGGTCAGGAGGCCCCCCCAAGCTGGCCAAAAGTCCCTGGGGGTCCAGCGGGGGTCCGGGAGCGATCTCCTGCGCTCGTGACGTCGCGGGACAGGAACCAAAATGGCGCCGGCGCTACCTTTGCCCTGTCGTTAGAATCTCTATTGTATTGTGTTCCATAACGGTTTAAGACGATATTAAAATTATCGGACGATAATTTTAATCGTCCTAAAACGATTCACATCCCTAATGAGGGTAACCTGCACGGAGCGGCAGTTACTACCCTTAAGAGAAAATGAGGATAACCTGCACGGAGCGGCAGTTACTACCCTTAAGAGAAAATGAGGGTAACCTGCACTGAGCGGCAGTTACTACCTTGGGAAGCTTGCTGGGCAGTCTGGATGGACCATTTTGGTCTTTTTCTGCCTTCATTACTATGTAAATCTAAAAATCCACTGTATGCTCTTCTCCTAGCACCATTCTATCACAATCATGTTATGCTCTGTAGAGTAAACAACAGGTTATCACCTCCATTAAAATTTTGAGAAAACTAGTAGTTATTCTTTGACTGAAACCACTCAGAATGGAGTCAAAGTTAACAAGGTTAGAACTGCACTTCCACTGCCTGACGTCTAAGTTCAGGTGAGATCAATGACGAGTCATGTCTAGGTACAACATATCTGAGATGTTGCTGAAAGAATTACACACAGAGAACTGCCAGTCATTTCTTACTGAATAATCCCTAAAAAATGTGTGGGGGAGTTAACAAGTTACTCTAAAATGATTTGTGTTAGCATGGTGAGGAATGCAAAGTTGAAAATAATCGTGCAATTAACATGAAACAATAGACAGTGGTCTTTCTAAACTCAATTCATTTTATTTCATGTTAATGGTGCAATGCATGAAGACATAGTTTATCCTAAGTAATTTATTAACACGTAGAGTCACCAAAGCACTCCCTGTTCAGAGCCCAGCCCAAATATTTACTGATCTCACATAAATTTGGTCTAGAGACAATCCTCTGATGTGCTAGACAGGATATCGGTTTAGAGGTGAAGTGCTGAATAAAATGATTTTTGAAAATCAACACTTAATAGGAGCACTAACATAAATGTTTGGAGTCTAACTAGACTTTAGAATAAAATCTGTGGAATCTGGAGACTTATGAACAGTTCAATCAAAAATGTAGGGGTCCATTTTCAGCTGCTTTTTGGCTTGCCTAGTTAACCTGATAACTTTATCTATCTAACTAGGAGGGTATATTCAGCGCTGTGGTTACTCTGCTCAATTTACCTGTCTATCTTAAAGATAGCCAGATGTTTATCCAGCTATCTTTATCATAGGTCTGTGGCCTGACCAGAGTTAATCGGATTTATGGTTTTGCCACCCCTAGGCTCTTTTTGGCACCTCACTTTCATTCTTGCTACAGAATAGCTTAACATCTCTTTTTAAAGTCCTGCAGTTTGTGAGCAAAGCAGTGGAGCAAAAAAAGCAGCTTCTTTTTTTACCCAATAGGGTGGATTTCGCAGCAAACCAGGGTGTGAGGGAGTTCATAAGAAACTCCTTCAATCTATCTTAAAGGACCGGCCACAGTCCTCCTTAAGGATCAATACTGCAAGGGATTCTGGTCGAGGAGAGTTCCCTTTAGCCAAGGATTAAAATGGCAGGGCAGAAAGAAAGCTAACAATTACAAGGACCTCCCAATCATAAAGGCTGGGTCATACCTGAAGTAAGGTGAGCTATATTGTTTTCTTTGTAACTCCTGAAGGGAAGGCGTACTGCCAGATTTGTTTGAATCAATGCCACTATAAATAAAGAGCACTAAAGCTCCAGCCAGCGTCTACTTGTGGATTCCTCTGGCTGTTAAACCATTCACCGCTCAAGCTGCTACACAGGGACACAGGTAGAAGCGATGCAGGCAGCTTTCAGAGTTATATCTCACCACCACTTCCAGACAGCCACATCAAGATCCCCAGGAATGGTGGAGCCAATGCAGTCACATTGTTTGCTGTAGCTTTAAATCGACTGGAGCAGAAGCTTTGCAGGAGGCTCACTGACAATGAATTGGGCAGTAATGAGCATATATGGGGCAATTTTCAAAACTATATGGTCAATATTCAACATAGCCTGCTAAGTAAGTTGGCCGGATAAGACTTAGCCTGAATATTCAGTGGTATAACACTAAATATACCTGGATAGGTTTAAAATTAGCCGGATAGATAACCTACTAACTTTAGACCTGCTTAATAACAAGTCTAAAATTATCTGGATAAGTTTGAATATTGCAACGCATCTGGCTACGTTAGCTGGATAAGTAGCTCCTACCAGTTACACCCCCAGAGTGCCTCTTTTTTTTTTACCTGGCTACATTTTAATCAGATAGAAAAAGCTGGCTAAAATCTAGCTGGATAGGAAGCTGGATCTACCAAAACTTGCCATTTAGATGGATGCTAAATACCTTTTTTAATATCTATCTCTCTATCAGGCCAATTCAGTAAAGTCTGCGGGAGAGCGGGCGCACGCCCGCTCTCCCGGCGCGCGCACAGGCCACTCGACTGTGCGCGCAATTCTGTATTTAAATTAGGCCCAGCGGTAGAAACGGGCAAAAGGAGGCGCTAGGGACACTAGCGCGTCCCTAGCGCCTCCTTTGGACTGGAGCGGCGGCTGTCAGCGGGTTTGACAGCCGACGCTCAATTTTGCCGGTGTAGGTTCTTGAGCCCGCTGACAGCCACGGGCTCAGAAACCGAACGCCGGCAAAATTGAGCGTCTGGTTTTTGACCTGACAGCCGCTGGCCGACTTCAATTTTTTTTTTCTTTTTTTTTTTACTTTTTTTTAGCCGTCGGGACCTCCGAATTAATATCGCCATAATATTAAGTTGGAGGGTGCACAGAAGAGCAGTTTTTACTTTTTTGTCCTGTGCACTTTCCCGGTGCCCGAAGAAATTAGCGCCTACCTTTGGGTTGGCGCTAATTTCTGAAAGTAAAATGTGCGGCTTGGCTGCACATTTTACTTACTAAATCGCACATGAATACCTAATAGGGCCATCAACATGCATTTGCATTTGCATGTTGAGGGTGCTATTAGGTTCGGCGGGTTGGACACGTGTTTTCTGCCCCTTACCGAATAAGGGGTAAGGGAAAACGTGCGTCCAATCAAGGGTTAACAGTGCGCTCCGTCGGCCTGTATGTTTTGATGAAAAGTCTATAGGTACTTATAAGCAAGGGCTTTGTGGCCACAATCTTTCCCGCGCGTATCTTATAAAATCCGGGATCGGCGCGTGCAAGGGGGTGCACATTTGTGCAACTTGCGCACACCGAACCCTGCACGCGCTGCCCGTTCCCTCCGAGGCCGCTCCGAAATCAGAGCTTCCTCGGAGGGAACTTTCCTTCCACCCCCCCGCACCTTCCTCTCCCTTCCCCTACCTAACCCACCCCCCCCCCCCGGCCCTATCTAGACCCCCCCCTTACCTTTATCTTAAAAGTTACTACTGCCTCCGGGCAGTAGTAACTTACATGCGCCGGCGCGGCAGGCCCCGACACAGGCCGCTGTGTCGGGGCATTCGGCCACACCCCCGGACCGCCCACACACCCCCGACCACGCCCCCAATCCAAAACCGCGCCCCCCCTGGCCACACCCCTGACCGCCCCTTTTTGCAAGCCCCGGGACTTACGCGCATCCCGGGCTTGTGCGCGCCACAGAGCCTATGCAAAATAGGCTCGGCGCGCGCAGGGGGGTTTTAAAAGGGTTATGCGCGTACCTTATGCGCGTAACTCTTTTAAAATCCGGCCCATTGCCTCTCCCATCTTAACCCAACTCTGGAAAAGCCTCAGTGAAAATGTAAGTTAAAGTAGTTATGTTCTGAAACAATTTAATAACTTGGTTATTCAAGCAAGCTTTTCCGGACACAACCCAATGACACAATCCAATGACTCCTAAAACACCTTGCCGTTTGTATATAACAGTTATTTTGTATACTACAGTTAAATTGTATATTGTTTAACCATTTCTATCCTCTCCTCTCTTCTTCCTTCGGCCACCCTTGTTAAATGTAACTGTACCTTCTGTCACCACAGTTCTAGTTCTATGTATTTATTGCACCCCCGTTCTATGTAAACCAGCAAGATATGTTTTCATGATTGCCGGTATATAAAAACTCTAAATAAATAAATAAATAAATAAATAAATAAATAAATAAATTTGCCTAATTTTACCTACAGACAGGATAGGAAATTTTCAGAAAGCCTTTTTACCTGCATAAAAAGCCATTTACTTGGTTAAATATCCTTTGAAAATTGCTCTCCTCACGAAGAATTTGGGCCCACTAGGGATGTATAGAGACAACATTTTCATTTTGGTATTTTATTCATTTTGTAGGCCATCTCCATTTTGTTTTTAATTGTTTCATTTGTTTTTTTCGTTTCCCATTAAAATCAATGGGGGAAGCAATGCAGCCTATGTTGAACTTCAAAATTGGAGTTTTCTAATCAATTTTAATGAAACTTCTGGCTAGATATTATCAAAAAGGGGAAGAGAACTCCAAGGCACCAATACTTTGGCAAAGTGGCATCAGAAGTGGCATGAATAGCCTAAGGCACTGAAAAGGGGCAAAATGGTACCAGAAGAGACAGGAGTTCTCCAAAGCACCATCAGAGGAGAAAAGAAGCAGCAAGAGTGAGAAGAACACCCTTAGGCTTCGAATGAGGGCACCAATAACAGTGACATACCACAAAGGCAGCACAAGAGGGGCAAAGTGGCACCAATTGTGGTATGAATATCCTAAGAAATTATCTGATGAATGGAATATCCAATAATTCAAAACCCATATAAAACATTTCCAGACATCAATAAAATATTTCAAAACAGCAGACACAAAGACCCACAAAATAATAAGGATAAAAAAATGCTGTGCTCTCCATACCTGGGAAGGTATCAAGTTTACTTAGGGAATAGCCACTGCTAGTAATTGCATCAGCAGCATGGGATCTTCTTGGGGTTTGTGTAATTGCCAGGTTCTTGTGATCTGGTTTGGCCTCTGTTGGAAACAGGATGCTGGGCTTGATGGACCCTTGGTCTGACCCAGCATGGCAATTTCTTATGTTCTTAAGGTTTGATTTTTATTGTTGTGAATTAGCAGGGGGAGGGGAAGAGAAAGGGGGGGGGGGAGTTTGCTTGCAACTTTCTCCTCTCAGTCACAGACATATACAATGCTCTCGCTCTCTCTCTCACTTTCACAGCCTCTCAATCACACATTTACACACGTGCTTACACACACGTGCTTACACACACAGGCTTTCAATCATACACTTACATGCTGTATCTTTTTCTCTCACTTACACACTAATGGCCAAATTAGCGTACTGATTACTTTTACCCAAATTTTAAATCGGCCACACGCATAAAAAATGGAGCAGTAAGCAACAAAACAAAAACAAGGAAGGTAGGAGACAGGGTTTAGGGGGTGGGGAGGAGAGGGGAAGTGGGGAAGAGAGAGTGAGTATAGGTAAGGGATAGGGAAATTCCCTCCCAGTCCGCTCCTTATATGTCCTTATATGTGAGCATATGTGTTTGAGACCCTGCCTGTGGGTGTGTGAGAGAAACAGCTTGTATGTAAATGTGTGACTGAGAGCCTGGGTATGAGAGAGCACATGTGTATGTGATATTAAGAACCAGTTTGTGTTAAAGAAGGCATGTGTGTGTGTGTGATTGAGAGCCTGTATATGTGAGAGAGAGCATGTATATGTGTGATTAAGAACAACTTATGCCCAAAGGTTCATGAGAGCAGAGACTGTGGTTTGATATGCTGGCTTACAACATGAACCTTTGGGCATAAGCTGTTCTTGTATTGCTGGCACACCATTACAATTTATTGGAAGAAACAGCATCACTGATTGGAATAGTGGAGCCCCTGAGGCAGCGGCTGTAAAGCTGCGAAACTTGGCCTGAGTCGGGCACTTTTATTGGACACGTCTCTGCATCAATAAAGTGTTGGAAAAAATCCAGGCATCTATTCTTTTGTGTTCATCTGACGGTTATCATAGATCGCCTACCTCTTTGTTTTCTTGGACTATGTGTGATTAAGAGCCTGTGTCAGTGTGTGAGAGAGAGCATATGTTTCTGTGTGTGATTGAGAGCCTGTGTGATTGAGAGAGAAAGCATGGATATGTGTGACTGAGAGCCTATGGGGTAGATTTTAAAAGGTGCGCACGTGCCAATTTTATAACGTGCACGAGCAGGTTATAAAATTGGCGCATGCGCACCTTTTAAAATCTACCCCATAGGCTCTCAATCACATGTGCTCTCTCTCTCTCTCACCCACAGGCTCTTAATCACACATACACACATTCTTTCTTTAACATATTAGGTGCTACCACCCAAGAAAGAGATCTAGGCGTCATAGTGGATAACACATTGAAATCATCAGTTCAGTGTGCTGCGGCAGTCAAAAAAGCAAACAGAATGTTGGGAATTATTAGAAAGGGAATGGTGAATAAAACGGAAAATGTCATAATGCCTCTGTATCGCTCCATGGTGAGACAGCACCTTGAATACTGTGTACAATTCCGGTTGCCGCATCTCAAAAAAGATATAGCTCCGATGGAGAAGGTACAGAGAAGGGCAACCAAAATGATAAGGGGAATGGAACAGCTCCCCTATGAGGAAAGACTAAAGTGGTTAGGACTTTTCAGCTTGGAGAATCGACGGCTGAGGGGGGGATATGAGAGGTGTTTAAAATCATGGGAGGTCTAGAACAGGTAGATGTGAATCAGTTATTTACTCTTTCAGATAATAGAAAGTCTAGGGGGCACTCCATGACCTTAAAATGTGGTACATTTATTTATTTATTTATTTATTTATTTATTTATTTTAAGTTTTTCTATACCGGCATTCGCGATGGATATCGCATCATACCGGTTTACAATTAACAAAAGTTGAAGGAACAAAGTATTAATGAGATAATAATAAATAATAATAATAATAATAATAAAACATTAACAAGGTGCTGACAGGAGGTTGCAGTTACAATAAAACAAGGGAATTACACAACTTGGAGCAGTGAAAAGTAGCTAGGATTTAAACATAGGGAACAAAATTGCCAATTAATGTTGAGAACTAAGTTACAGCATTTGCAATATTAATGAATTGTACATTTAAAAATATTTTTTTAAAATTTTTAAAAAAATTTTTAAAAATAATAATTGCTCCTACCATGTGACAGGGGCTGACCAATGGCACCGGTAGCTCCTGTGACATAGTAGGTCAAAGGCTATTGGCGCCATTTTGAATACCGGCAGCCGAGGGTGTGAGTGCAGGAGATGGCTTTGTGGATATGTTTTTAAAAATGTAATCTATTTTTTAATACTGTGATCCACCTCGAACTATTGAAGAATGTGGCATTATATATGATTTTAATAAATACATAGACTTGAATGAGAAATATAAATAAATGAAACTATAATTTTTGTTTAAATTTGTGAGCACCCTCCATTTGTTTCAGTGGTGTTGGTCCCCTTTAAAATAAATGTCTCTGAGCATGTGCAAGCTATGACATCAGTGCTAACTGTTAGGCAAGCAGACAAATATACCTGTCCTCACTTCACATCTTCTCACTGGCATACTTTCTGAAGCACTTATTCACCCAAGCTCCGTAAGATTTTAATACTACAATCAGAAAAAAAAACCCCCATCCATTCATTATATTCCTTCCTTTACTTGCAGCTATTCTCTCCATGAAAGGACAGCTTTTACAGACCAATAGTCTCACACTTTTCCCATGCACTCAGCCTGCAATCCTGAAGCTCTACATTGCAGTCATG
Organism: Rhinatrema bivittatum; assembly: GCF_901001135.1. Taxonomy (NCBI): domain Eukaryota; kingdom Metazoa; phylum Chordata; class Amphibia; order Gymnophiona; family Rhinatrematidae; genus Rhinatrema; species Rhinatrema bivittatum. The sequence goes on along the minus strand of NC_042615.1, from coordinate 731,406,468 downwards.
ATTTCAGAACTTCACAGGCCCCTTCCACACATCAACAAAGACAAACAAAGCTAAAAGCACTGGCCACTGGAGGTTTATTTATCACACACAAAGGCTCCTTCACTATATCGCCTACTTTGCATCCCCAGCAATCATGCCATAATAGAGGGGGTTCCGATTTCACCACTATAAGAACCCTGCCATGCTGTATAACACTGTCATCATACATATTAGCTACTAAATGTCTTCCAAGTTAGGATGTCCTGCATAATCCTGCTGTCACTGCTCTGAACAGGGATGCATGTCAGTACTCATGTAGAGGCTCACTCACTTTTTTTGTCCATTCTCTGTAGCCTTCTGTCTATAATTTTCAAAGAGTACAGGATGCCTGCTAGCTTTGCCTAAGCAGCACAAAGAAATGTGGGTCCTTTAAATGCCAGTATTGCACTACCTTAGTAGAGGCACTAGATATAGTAGCAGTATGCAAGCATTACATGCTTATGCTCATTGCCAGACTGAGTCAAATATAATAGCCAGCAATCTGCTGCAGCATCCAGCTATTACCTGCCCACATTCATATAGCTGGTTTTGGGATGAGGTGAACTATCCCTGATTGATCCTCCTGCTTTTTCTGTTAAGTGTGACTTCTCTAGTCTCCTTTTTTTTTGTGTGGCAAGGATAGGGTCTGCACACTTTGTTGATGGATCCAATATGGGTTGCAGAATAAGGATAGAATCATCATGTACTAATAATTGGGTATAATTGCTCCCAAGAATTGTAGTATATATGTTGGACATCTACAACTCTGATACCTTTGCTATATCTGTTTTGTTTTTAACCTATGTTTGTTTGCCTTTTTATATTATTATTGTTTGATGTTGTGTTTGTTTTAACATGTGCTATTTTATGTTTTTTCTTTTGTAAACTACAGATGATTTTAGATCATGTGGTTATAAATTTTATTAAAGTAAACCAAGTAGGACCCTTTTTTGTAGACTAATACTCTACTTTGCACTTATTGGACTCAGTCTCCTAATGGGTGTAATCTCCTTTGTTTGCCAATATGACCCAAACCCCATGAGACACCTGCTTCTGGTTCAGGAGTGGGATCAGGTTTCTCTATCTCCTGGATACAAGGAGGTAAAAGTAATGGGACTGGCTTTTAGTAGATCCTCTGATGTATGAAGTCCTAGAGGTCCAGCTGTGCTTGGAGGAGAAGATTGAACTCATGAGTTTTCTATATGCATGCCTGTCTTGTTTAGCAAGGTTTTATATGTGTGACTTTAACTAACTTTCCATGTGATGCCTGTCTCTGTCTAACATGCTGGTGTGGTGTATGCCTGGGGTAAGCAAACATTTTGAACTATGGCCCTCTTCCATTCATGCAGTTGGTTGGGGCCCCCCAAGATGGGTTATTTCACATGTATGGATACTCACCATGACGCCCATATCCTTTTCCTGGCTGGTAATTCCTAATAAGGAACCTATTTTCTGCCATGTGCATAGCTTTGCACTTGTCCATCTGGTGCAGGCGATTTGCTACTCTTTAATTGGTCAATCTGACTTATTACAACTTCCAACTTCACCGTGATCGTTTCCATTCTTCTAAATCATCGCCACTGAATACAGCTTCCCACACGCGTATCTCCCCAACATCCTATTCAGGAAAGAGCGAATCAAAGAAATCGTTCAGTCTTTCCACGATGGCCAGGTGCCCCTTTAACTCCTCGGTCATCTAACGGTACGACCGACTGCCTCAAAGGCTTCTTGCTTCGGATACATTTATTTCTTTTAAGTTTTAATGATGAGGTTTTGCCTCTAAGGCCAGCTTCTTTTCAAATTCTATTTTAGCTCGAATCGTCAACGTTTTACATGTAACTTGCTAACGCTTATGCTTTCTGCTATATTGATTTCCCGATCCTCTCTTCAAATTTTGAAAGAAGTTCTTTTGGCTAAAACAAACTTTTTTTATCCTACCAGCAAAAGCTTGACTAGTACCCAATTTCAGTCTCCTTCCCAATTTCTCCAAAGCAGGACTAGAACCTGCAGCAGTTAGAGGGCTTGTAGGAGAGGGCGTTTTGCTGGAGAGCCACTGGGAAAAGCTTGCATTTTGGTTAGCACTTACACCTGTTGTTCATGCATGAAAGCATCAAGGTAGGTAAAGATCAACCCTCGTCTGGAAGAAGGCATTCCTACTATGTGTGGAAGCCTGCATGTTTCTGAGGACATCTGACTACTTCTTCTTTCGAAAGGCTCACATGTGAACCATTTCTAGTGATGGATGGTGAGAATGAGGCCTCAGAGGGCAAGCAGAACTGCATTTCTAGTGAACTAGGATCTGGAAAAGTGACTTTTCCATCCTGGACTAAAGCAGCAGGCTGAGCGCCAACCACGTATCTGCCTTAATTTTCCACCTTTACTCACCACCACTGGGGAATTAGCTCAAGTGGTAGAGCGCTCGCTTCGCATGTGAGAGGTAGTGGGATCGATGCCCGCATTCTCCATGTTGCTATTTCCCAGCATTGTATGTGGTGGTGGTAGCAGCAGTTGGCTTTTTCTTGAGAAAGGAAAGCTCGGTGACAATAGAACACCTTATGGAAAAAAAACCCTTTAATTTCTCTCAGAGAGGGTGATAGAAAACTGGAAGACTTTTGGCAATGGTGACAGGAGCCAACAGATTGGCAGAATACCAGATTTCATAGGGACAGATAGAAATGGACCTCGGTGCAATAAGGAGAGAACAGCTGAAAAATGAAGTAAGGACTGGGCAGATAAAGATCCATGATTTTAGAGACCTCTATCGTATCCCACCTTCTCCTAAATAAACAGCCCCAACGTCTTTAGCCTTTCCTCAGAGGGGAACCATTACATCGCCATTTTCAGCTTGGTCACCCTTGTCCGTGCCTTTGGCAATGGAGCTCTATTTTTCCTGAGATGCGGCCACCAGATGTTGCACTCAGTACTCCAAGTGAGGTCTCGCTCGTGTACATTACGGAGGCATTAAGACATTCGCCTTTTCATTCTCTATGTCTTTCCTAATGTTTCCTAAATTTCTGTTTGCTTCTTTGACCGCCACCCCCGGTGCACATTGAACTGATGATTTCACAGTATTGCTCACCATGACGCCCATATCCTTTTCCTGGCTGGTAATTCCTAATAAGGAACCTATTTTCTGCCATGTGCATAGCTTTGCACTTGTCCATCTGGTGCAGGCGATTTGCTACTCTTTAATTGGTCAATCTGACTTATTACAACTTCCAACTTCACCGTGATCGTTTCCATTCTTCTAAATCATCGCCACTGAATACAGCTTCCCACACGCGTATCTCCCCAACATCCTATTCAGGAAAGAGCGAATCAAAGAAATCGTTCAGTCTTTCCACGATGGCCAGGTGCCCCTTTAACTCCTCGGTCGTCTAACGGTACGACCGACTGCCTCAAAGGCTTCTTGCTTCAGATACATTTATTTCTTTTAAGTTTTAATGATGAGGTTTTGCCTCTAAGGCCAGCTTCTTTTCAAATTCTATTTTAGCTCGAATCGTCAACGTTTTACATGTAACTTGCTAACGCTTATGCTTTCTGCTATATTGATTTCCCGATCCTCTCTTCAAATTTTGAAAGAAGTTCTTTTGGCTAAAACAAACTTTTTTTATCCTACCAGCAAAAGCTTGACTAGTACCCACTTTCAGCCTCCTTCCCAATTTCTCCAAAGCAGGACTAGAACCTGCGGCAGTTAGAGGGCTTGTAGGAGAGGGCTTTCTGCTGGAGAGCCACTGGGAAAAACTTGCATTTTGGTTAGCACTTACACCTGTTGTTCATGCATGAAAGCATCAAGGTAGGTAAAGATCCACCCCGTCTGGAAGAAGGCATTCCTACTATGTGTGGAAGCCTGCATGTTTCTGAGGACATCTGACTACTTCTTCTTTCGAAAGGCTCACATGTGAACCATTTCTAGTGATGGATGGTGAGAATGAGGCCTCAGAGGGCAAGCAGAACTGCATTTCTAGTGAACTAGGATCTGGAAAAGTGACTTTTCCATCCTGGACTAAAGCAGCAGGCTGAGCGCCAACCACGTATCTGCCTTAATTTTCCACCTTTACTCACCACCACTGGGGAATTAGCTCAAGTGGTAGAGCGCTCGCGTTGCATGTGAGAGGTAGTGGGATCGATGCCCGCATTCTCCATGTTGCTATTTCCCAGCATTGTATGTGGTGGTGGTAGCAACAGTTGGCTTTTTCTTGAGAAAGGAAAGCTCGGTGACAATAGAACACCTTATGGAAAAAAAACCCTTTAATTTCTCTCAGAGAGGGTGATAGAAAACTGGAAGACTTTTGGCAATGGTGACAGGAGCCAACAGATTGGCAGAATACCAGATTTCATAGGGACAGATAGAAATGGACCTCGGTGCAATAAGGAGAGAACAGCTGAAAAATGAAGTAAGGACTGGGCAGATAAAGATCCATGATTTTAGAGACCTCTATCGTATCCCACCTTCTCCTAAATAAACAGCCCCAACGTCTTTAGCCTTTCCTCAGAGGGGAACCATTACATCGCCATTTTCAGCTTGGTCACCCTTGTCCGTGCCTTTGGCAATGGAGCTCTATTTTTCCTGAGATGCGGCCACCAGATGTTGCACTCAGTACTCCAAGTGAGGTCTCGCTCGTGTACATTACGGAGGCATTAAGACATTCGCCTTTTCATTCTCTATGTCTTTCCTAATGTTTCCTAAATTTCTGTTTGCTTCTTTGACCGCCACCCCCGGTGCACATTGAACTGATGATTTCACAGTATTGCTCACCATGACGCCCATATCCTTTTTCTGGCTGGTAATTCCTAATAAGGAACCTATTTTCTGCCATGTGCATAGCTTTGCACTTGTCCATCTGGTGCAGGCGATTTGCTACTCTTTAATTGGTCAATCTGACTTATTACAACTTCCAACTTCACCGTGATCGTTTCCATTCTTCTAAATCATCGCCACTGAATACAGCTTCCCACACGCGTATCTCCCCAACATCCTATTCAGGAAAGAGCGAATCAAAGAAATCGTTCAGTCTTTCCACGATGGCCAGGTGCCCCTTTAACTCCTCGGTCGTCTAACGGTACGACCGACTGCCTCACAGGCTTCTTGCTTCAGATACATTTATTTCTTTTAAGTTTTAATGATGAGGTTTTGCCTCTAAGGCCAGCTTCTTTTCAAATTCTATTTTAGCTCGAATCGTCAACGTTTTACATGTAACTTGCTAACGCTTATGCTTTCTGCTATATTGATTTCCCGATCCTCTCTTCAAATTTTGAAAGAAGTTCTTTTGGCTAAAACAAACTTTTTTTATCCTACCAGCAAAAGCTTGACTAGTACCCACTTTCAGCCTCCTTCCCAATTTCTCCAAAGCAGGACTAGAACCTGCGGCAGTTAGAGGGCTTGTAGGAGAGGGCTTTCTGCTGGAGAGCCACTGGGAAAAGCTTGCATTTTGGTTAGCACTTACACCTGTTGTTCATGCATGAAAGCATCAAGGTAGGTAAAGATCAACCCCGTCTGGAAGAAGGCATTCCTACTATGTGTGGAAGCCTGCATGTTTCTGAGGACATCTGCCTACTTCTTCTTTCGAAAGGCTCACATGTGAACCATTTCTAGTGATGGATGGTGAGAATGAGGCCTCAGAGGGCAAGCAGAACTGCATTTCTAGTGAACTAGGATCTGGAAAAGTGACTTTTCCATCCTGGACTAAAGCAGCAGGCTGAGCGCCAACCACGTATCTGCCTTAATTTTCCACCTTTACTCACCACCACTGGGGAATTAGCTCAAGTGGTAGAGCGCTCGCTTTGCATGTGAGAGGTAGTGGGATCGATGCCCGCATTCTCCATGTTGCTATTTCCCAGCATTGTATGTGGTGGTGGTAGCAGCAGTTGGCTTTTTCTTGAGAAAGGAAAGCTCGGTGACAATAGAACACCTTATGGAAAAAAAACCCTTTAATTTCTCTCAGAGAGGGTGATAGAAAACTGGAAGACTTTTGGCAATGGTGACAGGAGCCAACAGATTGGCAGAATACCAGATTTCATAGGGACAGATAGAAATGGACCTCGGTGCAATAAGGAGAGAACAGCTGAAAAATGAAGTAAGGACTGGGCAGATAAAGATCCATGATTTTAGAGACCTCTATCGTATCCCACCTTCTCCTAAATAAACAGCCCCAACGTCTTTAGCCTTTCCTCAGAGGGGAACCATTACATCGCCATTTTCAGCTTGGTCACCCTTGTCCGTGCCTTTGGCAATGGAGCTCTATTTTTCCTGAGATGCGGCCACCAGATGTTGCACTCAGTACTCCAAGTGAGGTCTCGCTCGTGTACATTACGGAGGCATTAAGACATTCGCCTTTTCATTCTCTATGTCTTTCCTAATGTTTCCTAAATTTCTGTTTGCTTCTTTGACCGCCACCCCCGGTGCACATTGAACTGATGATTTCACAGTATTGCTCACCATGACGCCCATATCCTTTTTCTGGCTGGTAATTCCTAATAAGGAACCTATTTTCTGCCATGTGCATAGCTTTGCACTTGTCCATCTGGTGCAGGCGATTTGCTACTCTTTAATTGGTCAATCTGACTTATTACAACTTCCAACTTCACCGTGATCGTTTCCATTCTTCTAAATCATCGCCACTGAATACAGCTTCCCACACGCGTATCTCCCCAACATCCTATTCAGGAAAGAGCGAATCAAAGAAATCGTTCAGTCTTTCCACGATGGCCAGGTGCCCCTTTAACTCCTCGGTCGTCTAACGGTACGACCGACTGCCTCACAGGCTTCTTGCTTCGGATACATTTATTTCTTTTAAGTTTTAATGATGAGGTTTTGCCTCTAAGGCCAGCTTCTTTTCAAATTCTATTTTAGCTCGAATCGTCAACGTTTTACATGTAACTTGCTAACGCTTATGCTTTCTGCTATATTGATTTCCCGATCCTCTCTTCAAATTTTGAAAGAAGTTCTTTTGGCTAAAACAAACTTTTTTTATCCTACCAGCAAAAGCTTGACTAGTACCCACTTTCAGCCTCCTTCCCAATTTCTCCAAAGCAGGACTAGAACCTGCGGCAGTTAGAGGGCTTGTAGGAGAGGGCTTTCTGCTGGAGAGCCACTGGGAAAAGCTTGCATTTTGGTTAGCACTTACACCTGTTGTTCATGCATGAAAGCATCAAGGTAGGTAAAGATCAACCCCGTCTGGAAGAAGGCATTCCTACTATGTGTGGAAGCCTGCATGTTTCTGAGGACATCTGCCTACTTCTTCTTTCGAAAGGCTCACATGTGAACCATTTCTAGTGATGGATGGTGAGAATGAGGCCTCAGAGGGCAAGCAGAACTGCATTTCTAGTGAACTAGGATCTGGAAAAGTGACTTTTCCATCCTGGACTAAAGCAGCAGGCTGAGCGCCAACCACGTATCTGCCTTAATTTTCCACCTTTACTCACCACCACTGGGGAATTAGCTCAAGTGGTAGAGCGCTCGCTTCGCATGTGAGAGGTAGTGGGATCGATGCCCGCATTCTCCATGTTGCTATTTCCCAGCATTGTATGTGGTGGTGGTAGCAACAGTTGGCTTTTTCTTGAGAAAGGAAAGCTCGGTGACAATAGAACACCTTATGGAAAAAAAAACCCTTTAATTTCTCTCAGAGAGGGTGATAGAAAACTGGAAGACTTTTGGCAATGGTGACAGGAGCCAACAGATTGGCAGAATACCA